>NC_056744.1:1622820168-1622940168 GCF_019279795.1 Protopterus annectens
GAATAGGTGATCCAGTATGGGGCACGGTAATATTTATATGTCTGATAAATTATTGAAATGTCTAAAAATTGATATAGAGAATATGATGGTAAAATGATACTGAGAATGATAGACTGTACTAGAACTGAAGTTCATAAAAGTAATACATAAGATAGTTGCCTCGTGGTTTTGGCGTCTTTTCAGGCTTGTTGGCTGTTGGTGAAACACCCACCAAGAGGAGAAAACGCTGAGAGAAGAAAGGAGCCACTTTTGAGATTTTAAGTATTTTTCCTCTGTTTATTTGATAAGTTTTTCTGCATAGCTGCCTAGTTTGAGCATTTTCTGCCTTGTTAAACTTGATTTCTGCATTAGTAGCTGTATTTAGAGCACAACCAAAAGCTGTACACTGAATTTCCTGTTTGCACTTAATTTTAAAATCGTTTTTTTCTCAAAACTTGCATATTTTCTGTCTTTGACCTAGCACTCTTGTGTGGGGTCATTTACTGCACTGTTATAACTTGATATTACTTGTGAACCTCTGCTATCTCTGAAAAAAAACAGAAACAAAAAAAAAATCTTGGTTTTTTCCCACTTTTCTGAGATTTTAAAAGTTCAAGTTACAGGCTTGCTGTTCTTGAACTGTTTTGTAAGTTTCTGTGAGGCCATTTTTGCTTGGGCTAAAGGAAAGTCTCTCTGTTGATCAGTGGCAGTGAAAAACATTGAGCTGCTTCCCTGTCCCCACTGTGGGAGTGGTTACTGACTTGAAACTGTAGTTTTATTGGCTGTTTTGGGTCAATTCCTGGCTCTTTCCAGCCCCTGCTATCAAGCACGCTTTAGAGTGCTTTAGCGCGGAGTTGCCACTAGAGCAGCACGGTTTAACAAGGTTAAACTTTTTCTGGCTCCATAAAGTCTGTTCTTCATTTTTTCCCTTAGAACTGCTCTACTAGTAATCTAAACAGTATATCCCTTAACTAAAAAGGGCAGCACTTGTTCCTAAAAGCTTTTACTTGTCTTAAAAGCATCTTCTTTTCAGGTTTAGCACTTCTGTATTATACAAATTCCCTCACTAGCAAAACCTCCCCAGGAGTACCCACTTCCTTACTAAGTCCTCTCTTATTCAGTTACACCCCTAACTTCTAAATTTCTCTAGCATGTCGAAGGGCCAGATGCTGGCGTCCTCTCCTGTCCAGTTGGTGAATTTGGGAATATTGAGGCAATGTTACAATTGCCTCATGTACACTGACAACCCTCTCCTCCTCCCACATAACACAAATACTTGAGATGCAGCTATTTAGCCAAACTGGAGGCTGAGCTCTCTCAACTCAGGACTGGCAAGACCAGACAGGAGGAGAAGGCAACTACACACACCACAAAACCAGTCTCACATAAAGCTATCACAACAATGAATCAAACACATAAACACACAAAGTCATACTCGGAGGCTCTGAGCAAAATTTACCTAAACAGCAGAGGCCTCCAAAGCAGACATCCAAGCAACTGCCACCTCATGACACACCACAGGCAACACATAAACCACAAAATCAGTGTGCAAAGCAGTCACAGCCCTTAAGGCCAAATACAACACCAAACATACTTGTCATAGGTGACTCCATAGTCAGACACACTGACGTCCCACTCACCAGGTTGAACAAGGAGAGGGTCACAGTAAGCTGCCTATCGGGCGCTAGAATCCGCCACATAACACAAGCACTGGGTCACTCCACAGCAAGTACAAATATGACACAGTCATTGTCCATGCTGGTGTGAACGACCTGAGACGTACCTCCCTGGACTACATGAAAAGAGACATAGAGGAGCTCTCTGATTATGTAGCCCAGGCAGGTATGACCCTGACCCTAAGCAGTATCCTTCTTTCACCAAGAATGATGCCACAACATAGAGACAAGATGATCAGCTTTAACAATTGGCTTAATTTCTGGTGTCATTCAAAGGGGATCCAGTGTCTGTCTGCCTGGGATGACATGCCTGACAAGCCACGCTGCTTCGCAAGGGACGGCTTGCACCTGTCACCCCTGGGATTCTGGATATTGGCTAAGGCTCTTGCCACCCCCATAGTGTCTTTTTTAGGCAAGGCTCAAATTCTAAACCTACCACCCTAGAAAACAAAAATGGGAAGAAACTAAGGGTAATGCTGCTCAATGCCAGAAGTCTAAATCTCAAAATGCACGCTCTCGAGGCCCTTCTCAGTATGGAGAACATTGATGTCTGTGCTGTGACTGAAACCTGGTTCAAGGCTCCTGAGAGCACACCGGCACTATCAGGTTTTACCTCATATCATGCGTTCTGGCCCCAAAACCCGGACCACACCACAAAAGGAGGGGGTGTATCCATATTCATCAAGGATACCCACACCTCCAGGTTGGCGGCAACGCACGAAGCATCGGAAACCAACCAGGTGCAATTAACCATAGGCAAAACTGCTCTACAATTTGTAGCATGCTACAGGCCACCCTCTCAAACTCAGGAACCCCACACAGCCTTCCTGAAGACACTGGAGGGTATAAATGTATCTCCAAACACTATTATTTTGGGTGACTTCAACTACCCGAATATAGACTGGGAACATTACTCAAGCCCCAACTCTCTAGCCCAAAGGTTCCTGGAGTTCATAAATTCAAATGCCATGGAACAACTAGTCACCGTTCCCACAAGAGGGGAAAATATACTAGATCTCATCATCACAAACATGGGGACAAAATGCTCCACATCGGAAGTATATCCCTCATTGGTGAGATCAGATCACAAACTTATCTCACTGGAAATCCACATCCCGCCCCCACCCCAAACAAAAAAGACCACAGTGAAGAACTTCTCTAAAGCAAACTTCACACTACTCAAGACTAGTGTGGTATCCTTCAAGGCCCCCGAGCCAGTGGAAACCACAACCCAAGCTGCGGAAGCCCTTACAAATGCCTTCTACGAACACCTCCAGGACTGCATGGATCAGGCAATCCCTAATAAAACCAAGACTCTTTCCACCAAGGGCAAACGCCCAGTCTGGTGGACCCCAGCCATAAACAAACTTTACAATAAGAGGAGAAAGCTGTTACATGATAGAGCAAAATCCATAAAAGAGAAGACACCCTTGATCATTACTAGTAAAAAAATACGAGCACTCATAAAATCATCCAAGGCCAAATTTGAGAGAAAAATTGCAATAGATTCAAAAGACAATCATAAGGCCTTCTTCAGCTATGTTAGAAACCTGGGTGGAAACTCCCAGATATGTGCAGAATTAGTCCAAAATTATACAAAAATCACTGAACCCACAGACATTGCCAACATACTGGCAGACAGGTTCAGTGCAAACTTCACCCCCCTTTCCCCCCCAAAAGGAGAGATAACTATCCCAGCGGAGTGTAGCCTCCCAGACATCTCTAATGCGCAGATGAAAGTTGCTCTCTCTAAAGCTAAAAACACAGCATCAATGGGACCGGATGGTGTCCCCGGCTATGTGCTACACGAACTCAACGAGGAACTAAACCCGCATATAAGGCAGCTGTTTAATCTTAGCCTTACCACAGGATACGTGCCCAAGGAGTGGCGTACGGCAACTGTGGTCCCACTCCACAAAGGCGGTACCTCTACGGACCCTGGAAATTACCGCCCCATAAGCTTAACAAGCCTGGTCTGCAAAGCTATGGAGAGGATCATAATGGAACTCATAAACAAAGATATAGGGGACTTGCAGACATTGGACCCGACCCAGTTTGGCTTTGTCAAAGGCAGATCATGCCTTTTGAACTTGGTCGACTTCTTCGAAACAGTCACCAAGGCCATTGATGAGGGAAAGGCAGTCCATACAGCCTACCTTGACCTTGCAAAAGCTTTTGACACAATACCCCACTCGGGTATTATAGAGAAACTTACCAGCTTAAATGTAAACCCATATGTCACAAGATGGGTTGCAAACTGGCTAAAGGACAGAACCCACAGGGTTAGAGTTGCTGGCGCCATGTCAGACTCCAAGCCGGTCACAAGTGGTGTCCCACAGGGCTCAGTCCTTGGCCCCCTGTTCAGCATCTACTTCTCAGAAGTACAGGCAAACATAAGAGGACTATGGCTGACAAAGTTTGCAGATGACTGCAAACTGGGTGCCATAGTGGAAAGTACATCGGACACAGATATCCTTCAGAGGGGTCTCACGGAAACTGATAACTGGTGCCAGAGCCATGGCCTGAAGTTAAATGCCAAAAAATGTATAGTCATACCCTTCAGGAAAAACAAGGTAACCCCAAGCTACCATATAGGTGGCAATCCATTAAGCACAGAAGAGGTTATCAGGGACCCGGGGACCCAGGTTGACAGTGGCCTTTCTTTTGACACTCACATTGCTAAAGTGGTTAGAAAGACCTTCTACATTGCCCACCTGATCATGAAGGGATTCACATCCAGATCAAGTGAGGTCATTGTTCCCCTGTACTTTTCACTTATCAGACCAATGATAGAGTACAATGCCCCATTCGGGATGTATCTCACCCGACACCTGCAACAATTGGAGAGACCCCAAAAGTTCCTCATCAAAAGGATAAAGGGACTCCAAAATCTGTCATATGCTGCCAGACTGAAGAAACTCCAGCTCTATTCAGTCGCATACCGCCTACTCAGAGGTGACCTGTGCCTGACATACAAGGCCATGTCCAACCCGGAATTAATGGACATGCTCCACCTCAAAAAATCCAAATCTACCAGATCCACTAGAGCAAGTGACTTAAACCTTAGCACGGATATAAATAGGACTTGCTGGAGGGATAGATTTGTCACCCAGAGACTCCCTATGCTGTGGAATAAAATCCCAGTCCATGTGAGGCAGAGCACCTCGCTGGCTCTGTTCAAGAGAAATCTTGACCGGTGGATGGGAGATCGTAGGTTTACCCCGGGAATCATCTCTGTGTCACTGCTGGACAGAGGCACAACAAACTAATGGGCACAGTATTTTTTAACATAAGGGGTGGCGTAAGCCACAAAACTTTGGGCTAGGCTTATAAATGCCTTAGGGCAGATAGCGTAGTATAAACCTATGAAAGATCTCCAAATTTGTAACATGACAAGGGATAATATTTTTTCAGTGACAAAAAATAGTCTATTAAAAGTAACTTGCTGTATACTCAGATGTTGCATAAAGGGTTTTACGTAGTGAGGATATTTTCACTCTGAAAAGGACTTTCTCCAGTCAGGCATTAATTTTACAGTGCATCTGGTAGCTCGGCCATTGCCTTACACATAATTATTTTTGTTTTGAAAACAAAACCCCCAGTTAGATCTACTGTTTCTGGTGCTGAGTCGTATTTCCAGTATGTGGATATCTTTTTAGATTCCCCACTTAAAGAAATTTTTACAAAGGGTCACGGCTCATTAAAAATACAATGGAACTTTGTGAAACTGGCAAGGGTGATATTGTAGTTGAGGGCCTCACCAGATGCGCAGTAGCATGCCCTGCCCAAACCCAGAGGAGGCAGTCTGCAATATTATGGGGGAGGGACCATGTACTTCCTTTCTCATTAATATTTTGGAATTCTGCCTTACACAAAATTATTTTTGTTTTGAAAACAGGATTTTTCTCCAAAAGAAGGGCAAAAGCCACAGGAGCCCCATTTGCTGCTTCTTATGCCATCATTTATATGACAGATTTTGACAGGGAATTAATTTACTGTACAGAGTTTTTTTCTGAGCATGTTATTATATAGTTGAGATACACTGATGACTTGTTTTTGATTTGTAAGGGGCATGAGTCACAGTTGGTACAATTTTTGGAAGAACTGAACATGAACAGCCATGGTTTTAATTTCACTTATGAAATTAGTAAAGATTCTATTAATTTTCTGGATGGTGAGTTTTATATTGACATGGATAAAAAGATCCAGTTCACACCTTACAGAAAGGTTATGGTGGTCAACAATGTCCTGCATGCTTCCAGCATGTACCCCCCTCCCATTTGACTGACTCCCTGCCCTATGGGGAATTCAGAAGAATTTCCTTGAATACTTCAGAAGAAAAAAATAAAGAAAACTATCTTCTGGAGGTGAGGGACAGGCTTTTGGATTGGGGATATTCTAGAGAAAATGTACATTATGCCAGAAAGAAATCGGAAGGAAATTTTGAAAGGTGTTGCAGGAAAGGTAGCAATACAAATATGTGGCCGACTGATAGGCACTTAGGTCCAAAGACTGATGACAAGAAGATTTATTTTGTCACTAAGTATTCTTCTTCCGAAACATTAAGGAAGACAGTCATGGATTTATGGCATGCGATTTATTTATTTGAAATGGTGGGTGACTTGTTTATAAATCATGTCACTTTTTCCTATGGGAGATTCTTAAATTTGAAGGAATTTTTGTTCTACGAATAGGTTTCCTGCGACTTTGGGGAAGGAGGACAGTGCAAGGTTTGTAATAAAATCAGGAACTTGTCAGTTATGACGATAAATGGTAGAAGGTTTGTTTTGAAAGATGCATTCAACCGTGACTCTTGTGGGGTTTTATATATATATTATTGGTTCTGGGGGTAATTCTGTAAAATGGTATGTAGGGCAAACTAAAAGAAAGGCCAAGACTCAAACTTTGGAACATCTAGGGAATATTAAGAACAGTAATTTCAAAAGCCCTGTGGCAGAACATTTTCATAAGAGCCATTATAGTTTAGATATTAGTTTTTTCTCATTCTGGCACAGCCTTATTTATTGGGGTGGGGGTGACTTTGCCAGCAAGCTGAATGAATTAGAAAACAAAATGCTTCTTAACTCTAAAACTCTTAGCCCTATGGGTCTGAATTTGGAAGTTGACTTGAATCTTTAATAATAGTTTCACACAGTTATTTGTAAGTTTATAATTTTCTAAGTAAAGTTTATCATATGTGATTGTAATATTTACTGTTAGGTAATGTTGGGTACTAAGTACTGCAGCTTTGCACTTCGTGGGCACTTTTAAAGTTTATAATTATTTCATTGTTTAATTATGTGACTAATTTACCTGTAAAAAAGCTGTTGCTGTGCACTATGTTTTTTATCCTGAGAAGGCGAATGACCGAGGTACCAGATGCACTTTGTAAATTAAGATAGCTGAACAGCCTGGTTTGTTTTGTTGTTTTTTTCTGTGGTTTGTATGCTGTGTTTATTCTTTTACAGTTCCTGGTACTGAAACAGCTTAAAAGTTTACCATTCATGTCACATCAACACATATAAGAGATTGTATTTTCCTTTAATTTTTAAACAGATTTAAATGAAAACACAAACAGTTTGCCAGTGTGACTCACCACCAGCACTTCATTCTACAGGTCACGGTAGTTGTATGATTGTTCTCCCTATTCCCAAAACAGTTTAGTAAGTGTGTGTGTGTGTGTTGTAAAATTATGCTGGAAACAAAGTATCCACTCTATGTCAAGGAAAAGAAGAAAGTATGCACATCTCAAAGCATGGTAATGTATAGAATTTCTGCTAAAGCACAACTAGTCAGGGGTCAATAACAACTACCTCATTTTTATTCTCAAAAGTGTGACTCCTGGGAACTGTATGTTGTTCCTACTAATATTACACAACATATAACAAATGCTTCAAATATACGCTATCGGAAATGCATACAATATTAAGATAAAAACACTGAAATAATTCCCATAAATATCAACACATATGCTCTCTCTTTTTTCCATTGAAGAGAACTGCCTAAATCATCACGAAGGTCCTGCTAAACGACGGCCAGGTGACTCTAACCTAGGATGCTAACATTCGGCAACTGCCCCCCAATGGAGCCAAGGAGCACACGACCAGTGACACAAATATGACAGACATAATAAGTGACTTCTGTGACAGATTCTTACTAGGTGGCATTAGACAGCATTAGTTGTCAACATTTTACCTCCAGATAGGGTTGCCACCTTTCCAAATGCCCAAAGTGGGACATTTGTGCTACAAACATCATATTTTGCAGGGCAAAACATACCCACGGCCAGTACAAAGGACAGAACTTCAGTTTTTTGCCTGAATAAAAGTCTATTCTTGTAGCATTTTAGTTCCTTATACTGTTTCTTATAACATTTTGGTGTTTCAGATACAGAATAACTGTTTTATGCAACTATGACATAAAATATAGAAAATAATTTTGTCCTAAAATCTCAGGACATTTGCCACTTTTTCACATTTTTTGCAGGACACAACTGCCCAAAGAGGGACTGTCCCTCGCAAAGTGGGACAGGTGGTAACCCTACCTCCAGAAAAAGTCTTTATTGGAGACACTATAAAAACAGTAATACTATTAAACTTAGAAAACTGACATCAACACAGGATGTCAGTTAGTATGTATGTTCTGAAGTAAAAGAAATCCAAGGCAACTACGACTACCACAACTCACAGAGTAATCAACCACACTGTTTTCAAGAAAATTTAGAATTAGGATGGACGGATCCAAATTTTGAGCCAGAATTACTGTCAAACCTAAAACTATGGACAGTTAAGAGAAAGAGGTATGGAAGAGTAGGTAAGTCTACCTCTCCGAGACAAGCAAGGGCAGTACGTTTCTATTCTATGTGGCAGCTCCAAGCAGGCAATCAGTATATGGCATCACAGATCTGCGGCTGTCTTCTACTTTTTAGGACAGCTTCAAAAATAACTGCAATTGGCAAACATTACTGAGCATCACAGACTATTATATCCATGCGTAGTGGTCAGCCATAAAACCTCCTGGACCTTAAGTTCCATATTACTACCCCAAACTAAGTACAATAAACCAATCTTTCACCATTCAAAAAATGTCTGCACAAAATCCAACGACCCCTTCAAAATCATAAAAGACTTGGTCACATCAGTCTTACCTGGGTGATAATGACAGTAACAAGACGACTAACTTAGGGTGACGAATGTAACGCACAAGGTAGTGCCTCGCGGCTCCACCCCTTGAAGCTTCTGCGCACTTCGGGAATCGCCCTGGTACCCCGGCCGTTACTTTATTGGGTTTAGAGTCCCTGGAAGACAAACAGCCTCCCGTTTTCCCCTCGAGTGCTGTACTCCTTAACGAAAACCGAATGACACCGTCTCCCCTACCGTTGCTTGCTACGCTCGGAGGGCGGGTCATAACATGCAGTTGCCATGGGTATGCTCGATAAGGCAGGATGAGGGCGTGGGAATAAAGGCTAGCATCGTGCTCAGAGCTTCTTTTGAAATAGGCAGCACAACAACAAATGTGACTCTAGCTCCGTGGTAACCTCCCCTCCCCCGAGAGGCAAACGTTACCTTTTCTACTTTGCTTTTTAGAAAATGCTGCTCTGAATGTCGCTACGCTGTTCAGTAAAGGACGTTTTTCGCCATGTGACCCCATACCGCTCAAGTGTACTTCATTACGAGGAACGTACCTCATTTGGGGTCTTAAAAAGTTCATGTTCCTCGAAATTCCTCAAAGTTCCACATTGAAAGAGTCTGTCACACATTCAGTGTTAGGAATTTTTTAAGTGAAATCCATGGTAAATTGAAATTAATCGTATTAATTCACTAAAGGATCTTCTTTATAAGTAAAACTAGCATATTTTAACCATCCTATGACCTTCCTAGTTAAAGTTGTTAGTAAGCCATTGGTATGTGTTCCACATTTTGCCCATTTGTTCCACATTATGAAGGCGAGTGTTCCTCATTATGGTGATGGAAGGTCGAGAGCTATGCATACCACTCAACTGTTCAGATTTTCGCAGAACGCCCAGATTTTTGCCTCATGTTTTTGGTTTGTGTTTCACAAAATTATGATTTTTCTGGCAAATTATTAAAGACTGAAGTCAGAAAAAGACGTATGTTTGAGTTTCAGACTTCTTGCCGTCCAGAAAATACATACTACTGCAAAACCCATAGCCGGCCTTGGGCATAGGCCAACTAGGCGGCTGCCTAGGGCGCCGCTCTAGCAGGGGAGCTTTTCCAGTATTTATTTGGTGTTGGTAGACTAGGATGGGGCACTGGGTGGTGCGGTGGGGGGTGATGTTGAGCCAGTTTGCCTAGGGCACCAGTTGACCTAAGGCAGGTTACCTGCTGTTTTATCAACCTTATATGTTCGTAAGACCAATATTTAAAAACAGTCACTATTTCTGGGCCTTTGCCCCCCCCCCCCCAATTATTTACGGCTTTGTCCAGATTTCTTGCTCTAAGCGGTTGAGAAGTATGCATGCAACCGTCCATCTACAGACCCCTAAATTATGAAAATGTGAAACTGTTGACTATGAAGGTTATAGTACAAGTAAAACGTATTGATTTATGTTACATGAAACAATTTATCAATGAAGAAGGAAAATCCAGTAATATTTAGCATGTATTTTTGCTTCCACGTTTATTAACCTCAAATTACGTATGCTTAATCTTTTCAATGCAAGTCAGAACAGAACGTTCTTGAACCGAAACCAGGAACTGCTCCTTAAAACGAGTGTGTGTGCAGCCAGGCATGTACACCGTTTTCTAAAATTGATTTGATTTTGCGCAAAGAGAAGTGTTCGAATTTAATTAAAATGCTATGGTATGTGGTTTCGTTTTTTGTATGTTTGTTTTGCCAGCCTGGTTATTGTCTTATCACTATAATATGTTTGTACTGTCCAGAAACGTGTCGTCCATCCCTGGGTCAGTGATAGATGGGGTTACATTCATTCTGCAAATGGGTGTAGATTTGTGGCGGCTGGTGACTTCAAAACATGCATACTTCTCAACCTGTTGATCAAGAATCTAGGACACAGAGCCCAACATAATAGAGGAACAAAGGCCAGAAATCAAGGACAACATTTTAAATAGTAGTATGATATATTTAGGAAGCTGCTAGAGTTTGCATTAGCATACATTTTATGGGGAATATGAAGTCTGAAATTCAATTCTAAGTCGCAATCCTAAATGATTTAACAGAACTACACGAGTATGAGCAACTGACCAAAAATACGAGGCAAACACAGGGACACTGAGAAAGAATTGAGAGCTATAAGGGCCAGCGAGAAGCATCAGAATAAGCTGGGCTAACTGGATTTGGGTACATGCACACAAACGTGCGCATAAACGTACCATAGCTCTCTCAAGTATCCCTGATTTTGCAGTATGCCCCTAATTTTTTAATTTTCTGGTAAATCATCAAGTATTATAGCCAGTCAATACTGTCAGATATCAGAATTTCATACATCTTTTTCTTAATAATAAGAAAAAACAGTTCTACTGCAAGGTAACGTAAAAAATGTGCCTGGATTTAGGTCTTTGTCTCTGATTATTTTTGTCTTTGCCTCTCTTTCTTGAGCAAAGAAGCTGAGATATATGATATGTATGCATGCAAATGCAGAAAACAGAGAAGCACATGTATGTATGCATGCAGAAACACAGATGCATGCTTTATGTATGCAGGCAGGCACATGGAAACACTATATATGCAGATACAGTTGTGTGCACAAGCACACACATCTGCTTTTAGACCTTTGCTCCTCTATAATGTTAGGCTCTGTCCTTGGTTCTTGATCAACAGGTTGAGAAGTATGCATGTTTTGGAGTCACCAGCCGCCACAAATGTATACCGATTTGCAGAATGAATGTAACCCCATCTGTCACCGACCCAGTGATGGACGGCACGTTTCTGGACAGCTAAGGTTCTTGCCACCCCTATAGTGCCTTTTTTAGGCTAAGTTCAAAGGACAAAACCACCACCATACCAGGTACAAGCATGCAAAATCTGAAGGTAATGCTACTCAATGCTAGAAGTCTAAACCTCAAACTGCACTCTCTCGAGGCACTCCTAAAATGAAGAACATCGATATCTGTGCAGTAACTGAGACCTGGTTCAAGGCTCCAGAGAGCACCCCTGCCATACCAGGCTACAACTCTTACCACACTTTTCGGCCACCAAACCAGGACCGAAACACTAAAGGTAGAGGATCGTCCATATTCACCAAGGATATTCATAACACCAGGCTAGTTGCCCAATACAATGCGTCTGAAATTCTCCAGGTGCAACTAACACTAGGTAAGACTGCAATCCAAATTGTAGCTTGCTACAGATCCCTCCGCCAGGCTCCAAGATTCTCACTGCACCTTTCTAAACGTACTGGAAAATATTAAGATACAACCAAACACTCTAATACTGGGTGAGTTCAACTACCCTGCCATTAACTGGGATAACTACTCATGACCCAGCAACTTTGCCCAACGGTTCTTGGAATTCATAAATTCCAATGCCCTGGATCAACTAATCCTTAGTCCCCCCAGGAGCTCCAATATGCTAACCTGGTGATTGCCAACATGTGAAATCGATGCTCCACACCTATGTTCACCCCCTTGTTGGTCAGGTCTGACCATAAGCTAATCACCCTTGACATCCACATCCCACCCCCACCCACCAGTAAGGAAACCTCCGTAAAAAACTTCTCCAAAGCCAACTTTATGCTACTCAAGTCAGAAGTGACAAACTTCATGACACCCATGCAGATGGAAACTGAAAGTTCGACTGCTGAATCCTACACTAAGCATATCCAGTCGTGCATGAATCGTGCCATCCCCAATAAAACCAGGACACTCTCCTCCAAAAAAAAGGAAGCCAATCTGGTGGTCCCTTGCCATAAACAAACTTTACAACAAAAGGAAGAAACTGTTGCAGAAAAGAGGAAAATCCCAGGATACAAAAAACTCCCTTACCAGCCTCAGTAAGAAGCTGAGATCCGTCATAAAATCCTCCAAAGCTAGTTACAAAAATAAAATTGCCAAAGATTCCAAAGACAACCACAAGGCATTCTATAGCTATGTCAAGAATCTAAATGGCAATGCTCAAATCTGCTCTGAGCTACAACAGAATGGCATTAAATATACTGATCCCAAGGATATTGCCAATATCCTGGCAGATCAATTCAGTGCAAACTTCACCCCCCTCTCACCCCCTAAAGGGCCCATCTCAGCACCGAAAGATTGCCAAATTCCAGTAATAACGGCCACACAGGTAAAGAACGCACTCTCCAAAGCTAAGAATGCAGCATCCATGGAACCAGACGACATCCCAGGCTCTGTACTACGTGAGCTACAAAATTAACTGGCACCTCACCTAAGTTTCATGTTTAATCATAGCCTCACCTTAGGCTTCGCGCCCACTGAGTGGGGCACAGCTACAGTTATCCCACTCCACAAGGCGGGATCCACCTTGGATCTCGGGAACTACCGCCCCATCAGTCTGACAAGCCTGATCTGCAAGGCCATGGAATGTATTATCATGGAACTTATAAACAAAGACATTGGCAACCTTCAAACACTGGACCCCACGCAGTTTGGGTTCGTGAAGGGCCGAGCTTGTCTTCTGAACCTGACTGACTTCTTCGAATCAGTCTCCAGAGCCATGGACAAGGGTAAGGTGGTCCACACAGCCTATCTGGACCTTGCCAAGGCCTTCGACACCATCCCCCACTCTGGAATCATAGATACATTTACTAAGCTGGGCATAAATCCCTGCGTCACTCGATGGGTTGCCAACTTGCTTACTGACAGAACCCACACTGTAAAAGAAGCTGACTCCAAATCCAGCTCCAGAGTGATAAGTGGAGTACCTCAGGGTTCAGTCCTGGGACCGCTCTTGTTTGGCATTTACTTCTCTGAAGTACAGGCCAACACTAAGGGACTCTGACTAACAAAGTTCGCAAATGACTGCAAACTGAGAGCCATTATTGAATCCCCAAATGATGTGGATATTCTACAAAAGGGCCTTACAGAAACAGATGCTTGGTGCCAGAGCCATGGGCTCAGGCTCAATGCCAAGAAATGTAGTTATCCCCTTTGGGAAAAAACATGTAACCATGAATTACCACATAGGTGGCAGTACACTAAACACCAAAAAGTGTGATAAGAGACTTAGGGACACAGATGGACAGTGGTCTCAAGTTCAATAACACATCGCCACAACAGTCAGGAAATCCTTCTATGTGGCACACCTCATCACTAAGGGCTTTTCATCCAGAAAAAAGGAGGTTATTGTCCCACTGTACTCATCCCTCATTAGACCCATTATAGCATACAACGCCCCGTTTGGTATGTACCTCTCAAGACATCTGCAACAACTGGAAAGACCACAGAAATACCTCACTAAAAGAATCATAGGCCTAAAGCAGATGCCTTATGCTGACCATCTAAAAAAACTCCACCTATACTCTGTCGCATATTGTCTACTCAGAGGCGATCTCTGCTTAACATAAAAGGCCATGTCAAACCCAGAGCTGTTGGACTTGCTACATTTAAAGAAATCCCAATCCCTCAGAGACACATATTCCAGGGATCTAAACCTTGTCATCACAATGAAGAAAACATGCTGGAGGGATAGGTTCCTGACCCAGAGACTCCCCAGACTCTGGAATAGACTGCCCATACATGTCAAGCAGAGCGCTTCTTTGGCCGTCTTCAAAAGGAAGTGATGATTGGATGGGAGATAGGAAATTCACCCAGGGGATCACGTCAGTCGCTATGGTAGACAGACGTCCAGGGAAGTAAATACTGTGGAAAGAAATAGCCAGGGAATTTTTATGTCTAGGCTTGTATAGGCCCTAGGGCCAATAGCCTAGTACCAACCTATGAACCTATGAGACACAAACTTACATGTGAATAAAGCCTATAATCGTGCTTGGAGCTTCTTTGGAAATAGGAAGCATTCACACACACTATGTATGCAAACAAACATACACAAAGATGTATGCTGTCGTGTTCAGAGACAGACATACACGTATGCATTAGATATATGCAGATACATAGATGTGTATTCATTAAATATATACACACACACACATATGCATGCATGGGCATTCACACAAAATACAGACCCCAAAAAGCCTTCCAGTGTCAGCACTGGAAAAATTAAAGGTTTGCAATATTTTTGAGTCACATGAAGTAAACACACACTTACTTATGCATTTTTGTCTGAATAATTGCTTTACAGACAGCACACCCATATACTAACACAACTGTTTAATAATTATGTACTTGGATCTACTAGTTGGCAGTGGCAACTGAAGAAAAAATATTAAAAAAAGCTTATTTAATAAACACAGTTTTTTTTTGTATTTCATGCCTGCACTTGAAGACATTCGGGTCCATCCACCTTAGGAAATGTTTACTTCCACTTTTGATTCTCAGGCACCATTCACGTGATGTGACAAGAGACATTTCAAAATGGCCTCTTGTTATTTCTCCTAGCAGCCCAAACATCTCCTACTGAACAGCTGCTATGCAGCAAGGTGTAAATATTCATAGTTTGGGGAATTATGCCAAAATGCTGAGCTGTTTTAAAAAGCAGCACAGCTGAATAAGCAAAGTTTTTTTTTTTTTTTTTTTACATACATTATGCATGCACAATAGGCACCTGTGGGAGTTTCAAGTCCCCAAATAGTAAAGTTAACTATTTTGTGGAAATTAAAATTGCAATAAAAAATTTTTTTTCAAACTTAACTTTTTCCGAGGGGCTGCAGCCACGAACACAAGCCACCTCCGAGCAATTCCCAGAATTCTGGCTACACCCCAAATGCAGTATATTTCATTGTTATGTATGTTTTTGAAGATTGTAATGATCATCTAAATCATATCTCTCAAAATGTTATTTCAACAACTAAAACTAATTAAGGTGATGTTTTTAAATATTAGCATTAGTCACTTACAAATTTGATATACTTAATATAAGATGATATGATACATCTTCTAAGACATCTGCAACTAAAACATCATTTCTCAAGCACATGCACAATGTAGAATTATTAATTTGTGTAGAATGACAAACACACACTGGGTACTTATGGAGAATACCATGCGTTTCATAAATTCTGCTCCCAAACAATGACTGGTGTGTTAAAACAGATAATAAAGTTCTTTATTGCTCAGTAATCATGTTGCACAGTCCAACATTATTTCAAACCAGCCATTCCTGTAAAAAAAAGTCAGTTCCCAGTGATGATCAGATGGATGACATTTTGTAAATAGGAGCAGAGTTTGAAAATGTATTTAAGGAGCTAATGTTTTCTAGTTTTTGAAGCTCCAAATGGTTTATAATTCCTTTCTTTACTAACATTTGCAAATGAAGCTGCCCATGTAACCCTATGCAACAAGTCTTTTTTATGATAGAGTGTGTGCGTATGTGTGTGTGTGTGTGGGGGGGGGGGGGGTAGTGCCAGCTTAAAATCTTCAGAAAGTGCCATAACATTACAATGGCACCTGTCTAACTTCACTACTACAACTGTACCATTCTGAAGAGATATGCAGAAACATTCCTGAGCTCCACAGTTCTCCATTTTTGCCAGACACTGTTATTGTATCATTTATTTTATTATAAAACAGACGTTAGAAGCATTTGTGACAGTGAATTCCTTACATTATGAAAAAGGCTCAGGTACTTACTTGACTGGAAACAAGCTAAAGCCCCAATCCTTCAGAAATGTAAGAACAAACATATTTCATTTTATTTTCATGCTCTTTGCGGTACTAAGGTCTTAATAACCAAAATACCTTTACCAGTCGAACAAGGTGGTTTAGGTTTGCCTGATTTGAAGGGATATTTTACAGCTATACTGTAAGGCTCGTATATATAACACAAGCAGAAGGTTATAATTCAAAGTGGAAAGGGATGATGATAAAGGGGAAGTTCAAGACATAGAGAGTGGGATTCTGAATGCAGATCCTTAAGAAGAAGAATAACAACCCTACAGAATGTTATATTCATAAAATAGCAGAAAGTATTCTAAGAACTAAGCCAATGGAACAATGGAGAAAGGAGATTTTGCCAATAGGGAATACTGCAAGTAGAGCTACAGAAAATAGGCAAGAGGGGGCTGGAATTTATTGGACAAACCTGGCAAAGGAACTAAGATATTGGGAGCAAATAACTAAAGCAGGAAAGATAATAGAGTGGGATGAGGCCAAGAAGACATTTGGACTGCAGGCTAGACACTGTCTTCCTTACCAGGGCTTGATCTCAGAATACAGGCAAAGAGAAAGGGAGAGGGGGAAGTTTAAGTGCAAGACCTTCTGTGGTAGAGTTTTTAGTAAAATGTAGAACAGAAGCAGCTGTTGCAAGAAGGATAATTAGCAAGGCATATAAAATGTTGTTGTTGTGTCTTTCGGCTTTTTCCCGGTTAGGGGTTGCCACAGCGGAACTCTGGTCCGCTAATGATTGGCAGTAGATTTTTACGTGCTGAGTTGCCAGCTCTGACGCACAACCTTCAACGAAGGTACACCCATTCATGCATGTGTCCACACAGAAGATGCTGTAGCTGAGAATCGAACAGGACAATGTCTTACTGTGAGGCGACAACACTACCGCAGCACCACCACCACCGCAATACAGCAAGGCATATAAAATAAGACTGGAAAACCAACTTACAGGGAAACAATGGGAAGGCATCTGTATGGCTCCCAAGTATGCAACCAAGTCTGGAAGGTTTAGGATCTTTGCTTGGAGGTGTTTGCATAGGTATTTTATACCCAGAGCAGACTTCAAATAATTTTTCCTCAGGTAGACAGAAAATGTTGGAGATGTGATGGAGAAGAAAGAGGTAACTGGGGATGTATGTTTTGGGAGTGTAATGTGTTGGCAGATTTCAAAAATTCCCTACAGAGTACTCATCAGAAATATTGGGTGAGCAAGTAGCTGTAAGGAAATGATTCTTTTGAGCTGGGTTACAGGATCTGAATTGGCTGTATATAGTAAGGCCTTAATAAGTGTAATTCTGTTGGCTGCCAAAAAAAGTGATTAGTAGAAAATAGAAATCAAAGTCTACAGTGACTGTATTTGAGGTAATGAATATTATAAAAGAAATAGAAGAACTGGAAGAGGGATCTTTAGAAAAGGGAAGGAGCAAACTACATAGAAGTGGAAATTGTGGAGACAAGATATGTATAATAATGTAAAGAGGAAGAGGAGTGAGGTTTAAGAGAAGGCAGTAGTTCAGAATTTTTTGTAATGTTGGACTGATGATAGTGGCAATGAAAATATATGTGATGTATACTGTGTTTAAATGGAAATGTGAAAATGGTTTGTTTTCTTTTCTGTTAATATATGTTTGCCTATATCATAAGTGATAATTTAATAAAGGTGTTTAAAAAAACAAAGTGGACATGCTGATGTGATTTTGTGTTTCAGCTTTCTGCTTCCCACAATGCAGTTTTTGTTGACAGAATATGACATTATATTAATCACACACAGTCTTCAGACCCATTCAGTTAGAAAAATAGTAGTACACAGAATCACTGCTTACATTTAAAAATTCTGGGCAGAATATCAACACCTTTCTTTGTTCATTGACACTCTCTGTTCTTTATCATTTATGAAACACTGTGTTGGTCTCTTTTTTTTCTTCAGCTGTAAAATACTACTTAAATTAGATTTTTATAATGCTAGGAATTGGTTAGCTTAAGAGAGATTTCCTTATTGTCATCTCTTGTCTGTCAGCCGTATCAGGTTTCTTGATATTCCAACCACAGTCACTGTTTGACACTATACAATAATAATGTTGTGAATTATTACTGCTGAACAGATTTATAGTCTCAGCTTGAGTGAAAGGTTCCTATGAAAGACGCTACATAGTAAAAGAGCTGGAAGTCATTATATGCTCAACAGGCTTATGATTTCAGTAACAGAGAAAGAAGGATGGCCTACTCAAAATTCTTTGCAGTTTTTTTTCCCGGACCAGAAACCTAAAAATTATGTCAAATATGATCTGTGGGAAACACTCCATATAATGAAATATTTGTAATTACAAACTTTTTGTTTTTTATGCCAGCAGAATGACTGAAACTCATTTGATCACTTCTGCTGGCATTAAGTCCTTTCAAGATTGTGAACAGTGTAAATCGGGGAATTTGCTCTTCCCCCACTGAAGAGTGATCTCAGAGTTGGTATATGTAATTTTCAGGGAGTGTGGGGGCTTGCCCCCCTGCAAAACATAAGTGTTTTGTTTTTTCAGTGTTTTGGATTTTGATCTTTCACAATTGAGGTTTAGCCATTTGAGATTGGTGTACTTTGATATTACAAAGTACATCTGACCTGAGAGCCAGGGAGAAAATTCCCATGTTGACAACTGTAAAGAGAATATTTTTTAGTTGTCACAATTCTTGCTCTGCATTTTCTAATTTAGTTTTTACCATTTAACTTTTATTTGTCAATGTTGTCATAGTTTGTACCACTAGTTCAAACTTATCTAACTTCTCTGTAATATACTGGAATTGTTGCCTTATTAACTCCCATGGCTAGTTAGCTTGATGACTCCATTTAGGTTCATGATTCCCATTTTTATTATATTCATTCAGAGAGATACACTGATACTGTTTGCCATATCAAAATTAGATTGTTTCATTTCCTTGTGGAAGATTATTATTACTGGAAATCTGTTCATTATTTGGGGTATATTTTCTGCAGTTTTGTAAATCTTTATTTTCTGTCCCATTGTGACCTTTATTTAAACTGTTCGTTATTATTTCATTTTGGCTGTGTAGTACTCATTTTTCAGAGTTTTGTTCTTTCTGCCTTACAACTACTACTATCGCTAGTACTACTACTACATTGGCTCGAATTCCCACACCTTCTGACCAAATGTCAGCTGATCCAAGCTTTCAGAATTCTTAATTCAAACCCTGACTGCCCATCTCTGTCCAACCTGATCTCCTGGTACACCCCTCCCCGATCCCTGCACAGCTCTGATAAACTCTTACTACAAGTCTATAAACCCAACAAGAACATAGGCAAAATGCTCTATAAACACTCCATCTCCCTTACCTGGAACAATCTCCCACTCCATATTAGAAGTCATACCTCCCTTCCTAACTTCAAACATGACCTGATAGTGTACCTCCATAACAACCCTATATGTACCTGTTACCATCCTCCTTAACCCCTCCCTCTCCACATACCCACTTCACCACTGACTGATCTATAAGACCTGTTTCCTCTTTCTATAACTTACTTTATCCAACTGCTCTTCCTTCTGTACCCTCCCTCTAGTTCACTAAATCCCTCCTCTACTACTATCTTCTTTTGCACCATTCCCTCTTCTGACCCACGGCCCCTTGTGCAGTCACCCCTCTCTACTTTTTACTCCCACTCTACTTTCCCTGAATTCTGAAGCTCCTGTGCTTACACATTTCTTCTTCTAGCCACTAATCTAATTATACATTGTTTCTTTTCATTATATTACCTACAACCTTAACTTCCTTCCTGCTTACCTGCTGGATTTATTATTGTTGTTTCTCCTGTTACAACCTATTACTACACTTTTTGTACATATAGCTATGTACTATTCCATTGAGTACATTATGTTCTTTTTATCCATTCTATCCATAAGACTGTTTTGCTTTTCAATATTGTTAATTTGTCTATATTTGTATGTATTTGTATGTCTGTTTGGGGCTTTTCCCCTCGGGTCTCCACTGAAAAAGGGTAAATTCTTACCCAGCTGGACCAACCCAATTAACAAATGCGAAATAAATAAATAAATAGTGTCTGTTTAACTTTTAGCAGTTTCAGTATAGTGTTAGGATGGGGAAATGACATAGTGTCCTAATGGGTTTGTTTTTTCCCCATTATCTCGTCCAGATTTTTTGTATGATTTAAAGTAAGAAAATAAATATAAAAATGAGTTACCCTGAACTTTACTAATTTTCCAAAACTCTTATTTTTCCCCCAAAGGTTTATGCAATATTATATACTATGATCTACAATACAGTAACAGGTCAAACAAATCATATTCATGTCAACTAATAGTAGACATTCAAACTACTTAGTATAAACAACATAATTCCCCATGATTCTGGATGCACATGAAGAAATAGATTCTGGTAGCCTTATGTATTATCCAGCCAAGTGCTTTTATGTCTCATTCAAAGCATTTCTATGAACACCTTAGCACTCAAATAATTTTATGGCTGCACATTTCAAATATAAGCAAATAGTACTGTATTTTGTTTTCTTCTTTAACTAGGCAATGGTCATTCCGGCATGTTTAAGCAAAATTGCATCTCTTTTCCATTAACTTCACAGCTAATCCAGCCTATAGCTCTTTTATGAGTTTACTAGTGCTGGACCTCATACCTCGATAGAAAGAAATTTGTGCATATATATATATATATATATATATATATATATATATATATATATATATATATATATATATATATATATATATATATATATATATATATATATATATAGATAAATATATACAGATATAGATATATAGATAAATATTATATACATGGATCAGTGGTGCAGTGGTTAATGCTGTCACCTCACAGCAAGAGGTTCTCCAGTTCGATTCTCGGTTCGGGTGCCTTCTGTGCAGAGTTTGCATGTTCTCCCTGCGTTCGCGCCGGTTTCCTCCGGGTACTCCGGTTTCCTCCCACATTCTAAAGACATGCTTCTGGAGCATTTCTCCCTGGGCCTCTGCTGAAAACAGGATCTGTGGAACCTAGTCGGACTTTCCCAGTCAACAAATGTTAAAAAAAAAATATAAATATATATATATGGATATATATATATATATATATATATATATATATATATATATATAGGTCTAGGACTATTCACTGAAAGCACATTTCACTGAAAGTCAAATGACTGTGCACAAATCACTGAAAGCTCAATTCACTTAAAACACAATTCACTGAAATACATTTCACTGAAAGTTATATATGGCCTTTTCCCCACTTTAGTGTGACACTGGAGTTAGTATATATAGTAAGGTGGAATGTTGGGGGCACCGCCCCCACATAGTTTGGATATATATTATGTTCAGAAAAGGGTAACTTGTTGGAATTGCAAGTATCCATGTATATAGTTCAAAATATTTAAAATAGGTGGGGGGCTATGCCCCCCAATATGGGAGCGGTGCCCTCGACCCCCCTACTATATATATATATATATATATATATATATATATATATATATATATACACACTAACTCCAGGGTTGCACTACAATGGAGGAAAAGACCATATATAACTTTCAGTGAAATGTGTTTCAGTGAATTGTGTTTTCAGTGAATTGAGCTTTCAGTGAATTGTGCACAGATAAATGTGTTTCAGTGAAATGCGCTTTCAGTGAACAGTCCTAGACCCATATATATATATATATATATATATATATATATATACACACACACACACACACACACACACACACACAGATATATATTTATATGTGTGTGTGTATAGAAAATTGAAGTTTACCAACCAAGAACAAAATGCATTAGAATGCCAATATCCTCAAATGCTTAAACTGGTACTCTCCATTCAATCAAGAAAATTTAGTTTAGGCAAACTGTTGGTATTGAACCTCCATACCACCCTCAGGCTAGAAACAGGAGTCAAACCCAAAGTTTTATATTCCATTTTTTGGCATTTCAATATGAAGCAATAGAAGAGGGAAAATCAGTGCAATCCTCATATCTAGACCTCATAATGTTATTCAACAGCATCCCACACTCTGGTATTGTAGCTTAACTCTCACAGCTAAATGTATATCCCTGTGTAACACATTGGATAGCAAACTGATTCACAAATAGAACCTCCAAAGGATTTGTTACTGGTGGTTAACCCAACGGTTAAGTCCTTGGTCACTCCTCATTGCCATTTACCTCTTAGAGGTCAACACAATTGCCAGGGGTTTATGGCTGCCCAGGTGTTCAGATGACTGCAAACTTGTACTTTCATTACTTACCTAGAGGATGCCGAAATCCTCAAAGAGGGCCTTACCCCAAACAAATAGCTAGAGTCAAAACCATGGATTAAAACTAAATGACTTGGAATGTATAATACTATCTTTTTGCATGCATGTAATTATCACATTGACAGCACACCCCTGAAAGTAGATCCTGTTGTCAGTGATCTGGGAACCTATGTTAAGAATGGACTGTCCTTTCATCACAACGTATGCTCTATTTTAAGGAAGTCCTTCTTCATTTTACAGCTTATACCAAAAGGTATGGCATGCAGGTCGAGGAATGTAATTGTTCTATTGTACTCAGCTGTTATCAGGCCAATCATTAAATATAGTGCCTCACATTTGTCAAAACTGTAGCAACCACAATGCTTTCTCACTAAAAAAAACACAAGACGCTCAGATCACAAAGACTATGCAAACCATCTTGAAGCCTTGTCCTTCTTCACTGTATCATACAGGCTACTAAGAGGTAACCTCTGCCTTGCATATAGAGCTTCAACAGATACTGTCACGTCTGATCTGTTTCACAATTCGCAAGTCCAATAGTAGCGTGAACACCTGCAAAAGGGAGCTCAATGACTTTTGCAACATAAATAGAACATGAAGGGAGGAATATTTCACAAAGAATATCTCTTTTATGTGTCACACAGGCACATAGCATAGATAGACATAATGTCCACCTATTGCCTGTTGCATTGTCATAATCTACACAGAGTACACTGATATGCACATCATGAAAACCTGTAGAATCAGACATAACTATTAGTTTTTATCATATCACAGTTGTTAAATGTAGTACAACTGCCATCATTCATGCAGATACCAGTGTACATACAGGACAGTCATAGACAAATACACACTGTAGGAACAATGGATGTGATAACAAAATCATACACTATCATCTGTCTTTTGGCAAACATGAGTAGTTAGGCCTGGACACTTACTCTGTGATAGGCATCCACAATCTCACTTCTGATCCTAGGGTCAGGCCATGGGAAGGTTAGGAGACCAGGCGGACTAGAAACCATTGGCTTACCCACTATCCATTGCCTGGGAACAGGAGCAAGCCATGGGATCCCTTAGTCATGACCTTGTACTGCAGTTCATGTCTGTCATGGGTACTGTGTAGGTGAGCGAAGTCATGAACGACATATACCAAGGTTGTGAGCTAGCAGTAGCAAGATCACATGTGGCTCACTTGGCTCTTATTTGCTTGCTCATAGCATCTTTTAGATCGGTTATTGATGAGTTTGCAGCAATCTGTGTTACATTTTGTAAAGCCCAGTTAAGTCTGCATAGCTGCCTCTTATGTGCCTGGACAGGTGATCATAGCACTGCACCAGCTTGCATATAACCAAGGATTATTCATATATCTCTGGTGTCTCCCTAACAATGTATGTGGCACTGTCATCATCATGTTCTTTGGCCGTCACAGCTTGATTAACAACTGCATATAGGTCACGATAATGCATAGCTGCATCATCTCCAGGCCCCCTCTCAACATATTTGTCCCCCTATGGAATCACTGGATAGAGTCCAGCTGCATCTCTGCATCCTCAGACCCTCATGGATTGCCACTAAAGATGCTACTGGGTGTCAGCATCATCACTGAACCCTTTGTGTCAGGTTTGTATTCTGTGCATTGTTGCATAGTGTCTGATTCACATGATGCATACTTACCGTTCAACCTGTTACAGCAAGAAATCTGGACAAACCCCTTTATAAAAGTGGGACAAATGCCCAAAAATAGGACCAATTTTTAAATATTGCTCTTACAAACATAAAAAATAGAATAACAGATTTTGCATTAGCATGAATTTTCTGAAACGTATGGAGCCTGCAACTTAAATATCTGTCATTATTTTCTAACTTCAACTTTTAATGATTTGCCACCAGTTTGCCAGAAAACCACAATTTTATGAAAAAAAAGGACCAAAAATATGAAGCAAAAATCTGGACATTCTGTGAAAATCTGTACAGTTGAGAGGTATACCTGCATGTACTACATGCTATGGTAAGAACTCAATGATAGCAGGTGTAGTCAGCATATCATAGTATTCATATCCTGTGATAATCCAGTCAAATATGAATCACAGGAAAAAAATGTAGGTCTTGTAGCCACAGTGATCAGAGACGCTTGCCTGTTACAGAGAAGGATTGTGTGACTGAAAGTAAAGACTCTTGGTGGATCCCGACCATGGGAAGCAGTCATAGTACCATAAGAAATATTGGAAGTCCCATATATTTACTCAAGGAATACCAGGAGCCTGTGTGCAGATTTATTTGGGGGATTGCAAGGCATCGTGGCCTCAACTGCAAGAGTTGTTGTGTTCCACTGAGAAACTTTAAAATTGTGAATGAAGTTTGATTTTACATTTTATTGTAAATAAATTATAGTTAAACTGAATAATGTGTTTCCAGTGTGTTTTATCTACTTCATTTACTGCATCATCTCTGGTTGGCATGAACACATCTTTCTTTGCAGAACTGTCTCTGTTTATGTCAGAGAGCCAGATGTCTGGTCAGTATCATTGGCAACAGACACTGTATGGTGGTCAGCATCTTATCTATATCCTCCACTGTAATAAAAATCATAGTAAGCATACGTGTTTCATACATTCTAGTAGTAACTGTAGAGTTTCGCATACAGTGATGTTTAACAGATAAGCATAATAATTTCTTTATTTACAGTTTGTTGACTGGATTAGTCCCACTAGGTCAATGACTTCTTTTCATGGGAGATCTAAGGTGGTCATCATACTGACTTGGGGAAATTTGGCCAGGGCACCAGGGGAGTACCATGGGATCATTTACATTCACTTGAGCTACCACCATCTCAGGTAGATGGAACCCCAGTTTAACATGCCATTTGAAGGGTGCATGAAAGTGTAGGATCCCCTTCATGCTGCACTGTATTATCAGTATTGGGAAATTAATTCAACAAGCTGGTGTGAGAACAGAACCCACAGCCTTCTGATCTTCCAGCACCAAATGTGAGTATGCTATCTATTGAACTTCTGAGACTGTATTGAGATATCTCACTATTCACAGCCTTAAAGAATTAGCACAGACTACCTAAATCAACTTGCCACAACTTAACTGGAGACCACTAGACTACCTTCCTGCAGTGGATGCTACAACTACCCCCATTCATCTGTCAAAACAATATTGGGGTTGCAAGATGTATGTGTGAAAATGGCACTGAGCAAATTTGTTTTTCATAGTGGTAAGTGTGTGAATGAGTATAGGAGTAAGTTGGTGGTTTGGGTAAAGGTAAGTACTGTAATGGTATAATATATGTACAAGTATTTGCAGATAACGGTTAGAATAAGGCTTGGGAAGGGGATAGAGTTAGTTGTGTGCATATGTGTGTGTGTCTCTGTGTAAGACTGTATTTGAGTGTGTGTGAGTTTGTGTGTCTGTGTGAGTGTTTCTGAGTTAGTCTTAGAGTAAGGGCTAGGTAAGGGCATAGAGATAGCATTCTTTGTGTAAAATGGTGTATCTCAAGTGGTGTGTGTGTGTGTGTGTGTGTGTGTGTGTGTGTGTGTGTGTGTGTGTGTGTGTGTGTGTGTGTGTGTGTGTGTGTGTGTGTGTGTGTGTGTGTGTGTGTGTGTCTGTGAGTGTTTCTGAGTTAGCCTTAGACTAAGGCCTAGGTAAGGGCATAGAGTTAGCATTCTTTGTGTAAAATTGTGTGTGTGTGTGTGTGTGTGTGTGTGTGTGTGTGTGTGTGTGTGTGTGTGTGTGTGTGTGCATGCTCCTCTGTGTCTCATGTGTATTGGTACTGTTAAGGAAAGGGTTTTTTGTAAGTTATTATGCAGTGCTGGGGTTAAAGGTAGCAGCAGGGTTATGGGTAACTCACACAAGTAAGGTGAGAGAAGAGGGAAAAGCCAGCATATCCTTACCCATGTGTGTTAATCCTAACCCTAACCCTTGCTCTTTGCTTACTTTATAAATTCTGGTGGTATGGTTTATGATTTGGTATAGGCCATTTAGACTGTTTTGTACATATAGATTGGGTAATGTTGATCAGTTGATATTTATGTTACCTGCATAAATGTTTTCTGAGCTGGCATTGTCATGGAACCAGGTTAGCGTATCTTCAAGACACATAGTACACAGGATGCATCCTCCTAAATGGTAACTGGCACCCACCTTGCCCTTAATCAATACCGCTGTGGAGTGATCCATCTGTATTATGTGTTCTGAAGTAATGTAGAGGATGCCCTCCTAAGCAGTAGCTTGCACCCACCCTGTACCCAGTCACTGCCACCATGGAGCAATCCATCTGTATGTCATATTCTCTAGTAATGTAGAAGATGCCCCTCCTAAGCAGTAGCTGGCACCCACCTTGTCCCCAGTCAATGCCAATGTGGAGCGATCTATCTATATTATATGTTGTGAAGTAATGTAGGTGATGCCCCTCCTAACTAGTAGCTGCCACCCACCCTGTTCCCAGTCACTGCCACAATGGAGCGATCCATCTGTATGATGTATTCTCTCATAATGTAGAGGAGGCCTCTTCTAAATGAAATCACATGTCTTGATACTGTCACGCTCGTATTGTGCTCATCCTGTTTTGGTTTGTCTGTCTTGTCTCTCGCTGTTTATATGTGCATATCTGCTGTCAAGTCATCCATGTTTGCCCCTCTGCCATGTCTTGCTGCCCCTTTCTGCATTGTGCTACCTCACATAAAGGAAAACAGGACCATATCCATAAGGAAAAGGGTTTTATCCGGCTTCCCCATTCATTATTTGTGAAACCGTCCTTGTGCCTTTATCCTATTATGCAAACATTTACTTGTATATATGCATTCCTTTTCTACTTTACAATCATTGGTACTTTTCTGCTTATTGAGATCCACACAATATAACTAGCACCACACCTATTTTTTTTTAATTCACTATTTTGGTTGCTTAAAATGTAGATATCCAGACATGTGGAACATGGATGCACACATTTGCACACATTGTCACTTTATGACTGTCCATGTTGGTATTTGTTTACATATACTTAGAAGTATATTCTACAATGTTTTCTGATTTAAAGATTTATATGCATAACAATCTTTCTTTGTGTTGCTTTTCTAGATGTGTGATGCTGTATGCAGCTCCATGTGCTTCCCTTACACTGGTCTGCACTCCATGAACTGGTATTACTTCATGTGGTGCTGCTTGCATATTCTTACTCTACTTCTCTTTCAGTTGAGGCTTTTTGCATTGTTCCCTGAAATGGGTTTGAATCTAGCCTATGACTCTACACAGTATTAAAAAAGAGAGATAATACGGCAGCCATATCTGCATCTAAGAGGCTGAAGCTTAAATGTTCCACTCTCATGTATACTTTTGAAGTGTGACAAGAAAGGGTGTGAAATTTGTTGACATTCACATGCACTGACTACTTGTACCAGTTATACTGCACACTTTTATTTATTTATTTATTTATTATTTGTTATTTGTCATTTGTTAACCGGGTTAGTCCAGCTGAGCCAAAGGTCTGTTTTCAGTGGAGAACTGAGGAGAAAAGCTACAAGAAAACAAACAAAAAAAAATACAGGATATTAATGAGCATAAAAACAAAGATCATAATATTGTACATTCATGGGCAGAGAAAAAAATGCATTTCCAAGCAAGAAGAATAGCATAGTTATATCATTGCACTTATTTACAGTAACAGGAGATAAATGACAGATAAAATACAGAAATAAAAAGCTGAGTTAGTCTCAGAAATTAGATTTATGCTAATATTTTATAGTATTACAACAAACAGAGACTAGATTGGTAATAAAAATGTGTAAAATGCGTTACAATTACAGGGGGTATAAGTCTTAAAGGCAGATAGGTAGATAGTATTAAGTGGTGTAGAGAGGTGAGGGGGGATATTAAGTAAGGTCCCGGCAAGGGCAGGAGCTAGAATTAAGACGGTAGTTTTTTAGTTCCATTCTAAAATGGGTTGTGCAATTGATGTTGTGAATATTTGGTAGGAGGTTATTTGGTAGGAGTGTACTATTAAGAATTGCCTGGCAGTAGAGGTTTAAAACTCTGAGTTGCTAATGAATTTTATCTTAACAATGCTGAGTGCAATTGCCTTTAATCTCTGCCTGGTATACTGTGTGCAACTTTGTGAGGGTCACTTAGACAATGTAACCAGGTCGTGCTCACAGTGAGTTTATCCAGGTTAGCCAATGGGAAAAAAGTCAATAACCGGAGAGTAATGCCCCAGGTCAAAGACACTTTCACAAATTGCTGATAGTTACTTAGAACATGTGATAGAATAAGATCATTTGTACAATGTGCATTTTTAGAGAATGTTAATATTTCTGTTGTTTGATATAACAGAATGACTTTGTAACTTTGATCTTCACTGTTTTGCTGCAAATTGTACTTTAACAAACAAAGTAAATTTCTGAGACAAAATCAATGGTGGTTTGGAGGTATGTTAAAATAAAAAAAGTGACTGGAAATCTGTATTAATGTTCAGTGGAATACAAAAGGCCTATCCATGTATAATTTTTAGCTCTTTAATATGTGGTTAATTATATAATGCTCCCTTTTTTTGTTTAAAAATAAAAACAAAGAAAAATGCTTTACAGTTTCATAGATTAAATGAGTTTCCCTCCCATTTCAACCTGTAGCTTCATGGTCTCAAAATAAATGTTTTTTCTAGAACTTAAAACCTGCAAATGATCAAGTGAAAGAAGTGACTGTTAGATTCCAAAGCCCCCACCTGAACCTGTACAAGATCAAACTGCGTCTTCTCAGCCTAACTCCAAAAGATAAAGCTTGAATGTAGTCTCTTCTGGCATCTTAATATTTTTATATGCTTTGCAGCTGCAAGAAACTGATTATCTGATGTTGTAAATCTTTGTTTATGCATTACCATTAGGACCTCGGTTCCATCCTCGGAACCGATATGGCCATTTCCAAGCTCGTACCAGCCAAAAACTCTCAGCTAAGACCTACCCATAATGCCCCTCTCCTAGTTACTTCAGACTTCGTTTGCCGTGTTCCTAGTCAGATGTGCTAGCCATCTCTCTCAAAGCTAAGTAGAAATTTGTTAATTTTAAGACAGTTTCTCTTCAAAATTATTTAATTTTTAGTCAAGTTAGCCCTTTCTCACTGTTGCCTATAACCTAGGCCTATGTCCTACCCTTTCCCTTGGTAATTTAATTTTTTTACCTTTATTGGTACTGTCCCTCTCACCTATCTTTGACAGGCCTTTCCTTTGTACTAGTGGTATTTTTTAAAATAACATCACTGGTATTTTCTCCCTTAAGTTTTCTATAGGATAGTCTTGTTGCCTTACTATGTCAGACAAAGCTAAGTTGGGATTTAAACAGTGTGACAAGTGTGGATGTAAGATGCCTAACTCAGATACACATGTTTGTTGTGTCTTCTGTTTGGGCGTGGATCATATTAAAGTTGACTGTGACATCTGTGCTAGTTTTAATAATTGTACAGTAGCAGAACACAAAAATAAACTTATCTTAAAAGGATTACTCAAGACACCATTTTCAGAGGCTCTATCTGGGTCGGAGGTCTTACCCCCTCCAAAGACCAAAAAACATAAGGAAAAACAGATTACTCAAGACACCTTTTTTCGGAGGCTCTATCTGGGTCAGAGGTCTCACCCCCTCCAAAGACCAAAAAAATAAGGAAAAATGGATTACTCAAAACACCTTTTTCATAGGCTCTATCTGGGTTGGAGGTCTCACCCCCTCCAAAAACCAAAAAAAATAAGGACAAATGGAGTCACTTGGTTCCTGCATCTCCATCAGTTATGGAACTGAGTCAGCTCTGTGCTTTGCTGGGGCCCTCGATGCAGACCTCTTCGGCATGAGGCTCTGTGTCTTCTCCCTCGGTGCCGTCCATGATATTCACCCCTATTTTGTTTCCGACCTTGGCACCACTGACTTCGGTGCCGTCCTTGGCTCTGATGATTGTACCTGCTTTGGCACCATCCCTGGCCATGGTGCCAGCAGTTTCTTTGGCTCCATCAGCTCCAAAGCTCGAATACCTGCCAAGGACAAGATACTTACACTCCAGTGCATACTGTCTCGGTTCTGACAGCAGTGTTTTCCCTGTCGGTACCGTCCACCCTTGCTGCATTGGCTCCGGTGGAACTGATGCTCTCCTGAAGCAGTGCTTGGACCATCTGTACCTTGGTACCTAGCCCAGTGCCTATTTTCTCGCTGGCGCCATCTGTGTCCATGGCTCCGATGGCTTCCAGTTCTCTCAGAACTCCACACCTGGAGGTGGGCTCCTCATGGCTAGGTGTGACCTCGGTTCCGAGGTTGTCCCTCTCGGTTCCAGACTCCCATCTCTCCTCAGGTGGGCCTGCTGTACAGGTAATGGACTCACAGTTAGCAGCAATGACATCAGTATCAGAACCCTCCCCTGGCATGCACCTCTCCCAACCCTCTATTTCAGGACCCCTGGCATGGAAGTCACAAGAACCCTCTTTGAAGGGAACCCCTTGTCCAGAGTCCTCCTCAGAAGATCCCACTGGAGAGCCACCCCAAAAGAAATGGTGCAAGAGGAAACACCTTGATTCACTGGAGGAATCTATCACTGAAGACACTGATTGTGATGAGGGGGAAGGGTCCCCACAGTCTTCCCCAGATGACATATCATTCAGAGACATTCTCAAAATCCTCAAGCAGCAGGGAGACTGGAAGTCCTATAACCCTTCTTCTGAGGAATCAGTGTTCCTGCAGGCCTTCCATGCCTGGCCATCTACTTCCTGGGTGACTCCACTGGCAGATGACCTTGTTAAAATCATTGTGCAGCATGCCTGGAAGGTCCCAGACAATGTAGAACCTGTCCCTCAGAAGCCAGACAAAAAATTTTATCTACACCTGAAGTCCAGCCCCACTGGTCCTAGCAGCTGACAGTTGATTCTATGGTCATGGCAGCAGCCACCAAGAGGGAACTGGCAGAAGATAGTTCCATCATCCATCCTCCAAACACAGAGTCCTGGACCATGGACAGACTAGGGAAATGGACCTATGCTTCAGCGACATTCGCCATTTGGTCGCTGTACTATCTGGCACACTTTACTCGCCTCCAAAGAGGCCTAAATTCCGAAATGTCTCCCTCTTTGGTGGGGTACTGTGTGATGAGGTGCGTGATACTGTTGCCTCGCAGCTAGCTACCCTTGAATCCACCTCAAACTCTTTGATGCATTTGATATCTCACTCCACCGATGGGGCAGCTCAAGCTACTGCATCAGGCGTTGTCATGAGATGTAATGCTTGGATGCGGTTGTGTGACTTCGCAGATCCCTTTAAATCTTCCTTCATCAATGCACCTGTCAACAAATCTGCACTTTTTGGACCCAAAGTACGAGACACCCTTACACATAGTGAGAAAGATGGAAAGACCTTGTCTGCTGTGGGCATACACCTTTCTAACCCCCAGGGATCCTACTCCAGGAACCAAAAGGGAGGAAATATGTGGTTCAAGAAATCCCAAGGACCTTTTTGTGACACTCGTGGAGAACAATCCCCCCAGGGCAGAGGGGGCAACTCATATGGAAGACATCCCTTTTGGGGTAGAGGGGGTCCATGTAACCAGGGAGCTAGAGATTCTTTCTCTGGCAGACCCTACCAGCGCTCTTGAGCAGCAGCCCGATTGCTTTCCTCTGGAAGCAGTTGGGGGTCATTCTTCTCTGCATCTACCAGCCTGGCATCTTATTACTACCGATGTTTGGATGCAGAGAATAATATCCAGAGGCTACCAAATACCATTCGATTTAACTCCCATCCCCGATGTACCACCCAATCAGAGGGAATTAGCAGCCTTAGAAATAGAAAAGCTGCTAAGGAAAAGAGTCATCCAACCAGTACCACCAGACCAGACAGGATCCAGGTTTTACTCGAGGTTCCTTTTAGTGCCAAAAAAGACAGGGGACTGGAGACCAATCCTGGATCTCAGCCTATTGAACAAATTTATCAAATTTCAATATTTCTGGATGGTCACAATACAGTCCATTCTTCCCTTCCTAGGGAGGGATAACTGGATGTGCTCTATAGACCTACAGGACGCATACTACCACATAAAGATGGATCACTGCTCCTGGAGGTTTCTCTGCTCCCAGCTGGGAGCCAATCACTACCAGTTCAGGGCACTGCCATTTGGTCTCTCAACATCCCCTCGAGTGTTCACCAAATGTATGGCAGTTGTGGTAACTCATCTTTAACTACAAGGATTTCAGGTGTTTCCCTATCTAGACGATTGGCTCCTTACCGCTCCAACCAGGAATCTTCTTACACTCAAGGTCTCGCTCTCCGCTTGGGGATTACAATCAACAAGGACAAATCTCAATGTCTCCAATGAAGACACTGGAATTCATCGGAGTGGTCTTCGACACAACATTCTGTCAAGCTTCTCTCCCCCCCTCTCAGGTTTTCAAACATAACACACCAAAATCCAAGGCCTTCTACCTATGTACCAGCACATCTTGTACTGCAACTCTTAGGCTCCATGGTGGCTACCATTACATTGGTACCACTGGCGAGACTACACATGAGAATCCTACAGTGGCTCCTTTCTGCACAATGGTCATTGCTAATTTACCCACTCGACCACATGATACATCTTTCAAACTGTTGCAAGGAAGAAATGTTATAGTGGATGAACCCACAAACGAATCTTTGGTGTCGACCGTCCTGTCTTCCTCAGCCCACGGCCACGGTGACCACAGACACTTCCCTGTTAGGGTGTGGGGGGGCATTTCCAGGGGAAGACTGTCCAAGGCACCTGGTTCCCCATGGAGGCCAATTTGCACATAAATGCCCTGGAACTGAGGGCAGTTCTCCTAGCATTGCAAGCGTTCCATGCATGCCTACCCTCTGGGACCATTGCAATTCAGTCAGGCAACATGTCAGTCATCTGGTATATCAACAAGCAAGGCAGAACCAGGTCTTACCCCCTGTGTTGGGAATTCATGAAGATTTGGCGCTGGGCGATAGCTTCCAACCGCTTCCTTATAGCAACACACATTCCCGGGAGTTCCAACCTTATTGTGGACAATCTGAGCAGGAACATCCTGATGTCTTATGAGTGGTCCCTCAACCCTGTAACAGCGGATCAGATCTTCCAATGCTGGGGCAAGCCTTGCTGCAACCTGTTTGCATCCCCCCCTAAACTACAAATGCAGAAGCTACTTTGCCCTGATCCCCCCTCAGGGGGAACCACCGAGGGATGTTCTAATGCATGATTGGCCACCGGGTCTTCCCTATGGCCTCATCTGATTCACAGTCCGTGGATCCTGGATCATTCCCAAGATCAGTTATCTCATCCTCAGGGACTGAGTCATCCGAACCTGCACAGTTTGGTTCCTTCACTTCCAGTGATTGCCAGGCTTCCTGATATCCCATCTCCTGTTCATGAAATCCTTCTGGCTTCACACAAACCTTCCACTAGGAAAATTTATTCTAGTAAATGGACTAGGTTCTCTATTTGGACCAAAGATCAGAACTTAGACCATTTTTCTATGCATATTCAAAAGATCCCACAATACCTGACTACTGTTTTTTCATGCAGGAGCCTCAGCTTCGACGATCACTGTACATTTAGCAGCTATCGCCAATTTTCATAATGATCTTGATAATTCTTCAATTATGTCACCTATGAAAGAACTTTTTTGAAAGGATTATTATATGTTAAACCTCCGGTCAAGCCTCCCTTAGAACCCCGGGACTTGACTTTGGTACTTCAGTCTCTCACAGGTTCTCCTTTCGAGCCATTTGATTCATGTGATTTGCAATTTTTGTCATGGAAAACCTTACTTCTAGTAGCACTTACCTCAGTGGGAAGAGTATATGAGCTGCAGGCGTTGAGTGTCAAGAGTCCTTACTTGATCTTCCACATGGATAGGGTGTCCCTTCGTACTGACCCTTCTTTCTTGCCCAAGGTCTATTTCTGTTTTTTCCATTAATCAATCTGTTGACCTGCCAGTTTTCTTCCCTCAGCATTCTAACAGAGGGGAGTACCTTTTGCACACCCTTGATGTGCATCAGCAGCTTCATTGTTATTTGGACAGGACTAAATCTTTCAGGAAAACAGATCAATTGTTTGTGGCCTTTGCAGGACCCAGATTGGGTAAACCTGTTTCCAAAGTGACTTTATCCTCCTGGCTTAGAAACATCATTACCTTTATCTGCCAACAGAATAAGCTATCCTTACCTTTCAGAATAAAGGCTCATTCTACCAGATCTATGGCTACTTCTATAACATTTAATTCTAGAGCCTCTATGGATGATATCTGCGCAGCAGCCACTTCGGCAAGACCTCATACCTTTATCTGTCATTACAAATTGGATTTTGCCTCCAGAAGACGGGCATTTTTTGGTTCTATGGTTCTCAGGAATATTCTTCCTTAGGGCCACCCAGCACTCAAGTAACTGGGGACTCAGTCCTAATGGTAATGAATGAGCAAAGATTTACAACATCAGATAAAGAAGTTATGTCTTACCATAACATTCCATCTGTGTTGTAGATCTTTGTTCATTCATTACTTCCCACCCTCCTCCCCCCTGCCTGGACTCCTGGTGGACTTTAGGAACTCCTGGTTAGGGTATTTGCTCAGACAGAGCCTCCTACTATTTTTTTTCTATTACTACATCTGTTATCTAAGGGTGGGCAAACTTGATCTGAAGTAACTAGGAGAGGGGCATTATGGGTAGGTTTTAGCTGAGAGTTTTTGGCTGGCACAAGCTTGGAAACGGCCGTATCGGTTCCTATGATGGAACCAAGGTCCTAATGGTAATGAATGAACAAAGATCTACAACACAGATGGAACATTATGGTAAGACATAACTTCTGTATCAATCTAATGAGAGATAAGCTGCAAAACATTTAACTCTTTTGGATTTAGAAAGTAGATTAAAGGCTCTTCATTACATTCTGTAAACCAGCGGAAGGAGAAGTGTAGTCAGCCAGCAGGTTTTAGCTCGCTGTAGGTATCAATTTCCCCATCTCAACCCTTCAAGAGGCATAAGCTATCTGATGTCCCCAACCTGCCTTTCCTCTACCACCCAATTTTAGTAATTGAGCCCAATTGTTAGCCTCTCTCTCTCTGTGACAAGGCGGTTACAACAATAACATTTTCTGGAACTTTTCACTCTAGGCTTCTGCTGAAAAGCGGTATAATAGCCAATTGTACTTAACTGGTAAACAGAAACAAATAAATAGATAAATATTGATGGACTGTAAATGTATTTTTTAAGAAAATCTACTTCATGACTTGATCTTATATTTTCGAGATACATTGATAAGAAGTTGCAGCTTTTTTGCTTCAGTATTTTATTCATTACCCTCTGATTTCATTGCTATAACATTTTATGCCCCACTCACACCTTGTCTGCACCTTTGTCATACATTTTTCCAGCTTCCTCAGGAGAAAAGTCATGTGTATTCAGAACTGCCATATAGCTGAAATACCTGATGTCCTTAAGGGATCGTTTGCATATATCCCATGTTACATCTAATACAAGAGGTTTTAAGGAATCACACAGTGGAAAATTTAACTTGGCTAGATTTTTCTTGTAGTTTTTACAGCTTCCTCAGAGCCTGCAATAGTGTACCCCAAGGTAGATCAGAACTCTTGTTGCTAGTCATTGTTTTCATTTGCTTCCCCAGGTCCCCCCTCCCCCCCAGCCTGACATGCACTGTGTCTGTAATGAGACTACTATCATAAAATCATAAATAAATCCTAGAGTAACCAGGAATATTTCCAAAGGTGAGCTTAAGGAAAACTCCAAAATTAGGGACCAATAATAATCTAGTAAATGAAAGTTGACAGCACTGTAGAATCATGCACTTACTCCTCTACAGCTCAGCAGCTACCCCTCTACGTACTCTTCATGAGCTCTTTTGCTCACTCCTGTTGAGGTAACACTAATTTTATGACTTTTTCACAAAGTTTATTTTTTCCATGATTTGCAAATATAACACTGTGCAAAAAGTGACTCTTATACATTACCATAGTCTCATCCCATCATCTGCAAATTGCACCTTTTTCTTTCTGTACATTTTTTAAGACAAAACAAATGTATCTCTGGATTCTCATGAAATAATTTATATAATACACCTCCCCCACAAATACACTCACTTCATCCAGAGTACATGTTAATCTCAATTAGTTTCTCTCCTTTTATCTTAGAACTGATTCTGCATCAATTTTATTGCTTTTTATATTTTTGTTGGCGTGTGTGTGTGTGTGTGTGTGTGTGTGTGTGTGTGTGTGTGAGTAGTGGGGGAGGATGGCTGTACAGTTGTGTCTGGCTGTATAGTTTATGAATGAGAGTGTGCAGGGTATGCTAAGGGAGAGCTTTATGACTATGCCTCAGTCATAGTAGAATCGAAGGTAGCCACAACAATAAAAGCCCCTTAAGGCTGCACCTCAAAGCTATGTTGCAGCACTTCTTTAATTTGGCTTTGCACGTAGTACTCCATAGTGGGGGAGCCTCATCACCATTTATTTTTAATACAATATTGATAGTAAATTTAAAAGAGTTAATGTCGATTATCTCCAAATTGTCAGATGCTTTTTAATTGGTTCTGTTTTTATGGACCTGATTAATTGAATGAAATATATAATATATGATGAATGTTGTTAAAGTTTTATTTTTATTTCCCTAACAGTAAGGTGTAAACATTTCTTATCTATTGCTGTTATGGGGTTTATTTGTTAAAGTTTAATGTGTATTTGGGAAATTGGGAGTGTGCATGGTTTAGGGGTGTAGTAGTGAGCAGCACAGTGGTGTTGTGAGTAGCACTGTATCTTCACAGCAAGACGTTGACTGGTTTGGTTCTCGGCTTGGATGCCTTCTGTGTGGAGTCACATGTCCTCCCATTAGTGTAGTGAGTACCATTGTCACTTCATAGCAAGAGTTTCTATTGCTTAGTTCTCAAGTAGTGTGCATTGTTTGTGGAATATGCTTGTCATCCCTGTGTTTCCATGTTTTCTTTTCTGGGTACTCTGGTTTCATCCCACATCTCAAAGACATGGTAAGTGGATTGGCAACAATAAATTGCCGATAGGTGTGTCTGGTGTATGTGTGATACAATATAAAGACCTAGCAACCTGCTTCCGTTTTCTGCATGCTTAATAAACTTGGTAGATAGTTGACGATTGTTTATGGGGTTGCTATAGGAGTCAGTTGCAACTTGACAAAGTTGATAGATGGAGGAGCATAGTACTTCTACAGCTCACTAAGTTACTGGGACAGAGGAACACACACACACACACACACACACACACACACACACACACACACACACACACACACACACACACACACACACACATATATATATATATATATATTTTTTTTTTTTTTTTTTGATACATCAGCTTCTAATAAGTTTGCATTCAAATAAGTGACATGCACTCTTTAGTTAATTTATATGAAAAGATCATTAACAGGAAGAGACAACAAGGGCCAGCCCTGGGTGTGAGATTTTTCTGAGCCTTTATGTTTTTTTAAATCTTTAATTTTTGTGGCACAATATTGTCCACCTGGTGTTCTGTGTCTCCCCCGGTAACACATCACGATACCATCATCCACAAATCCCATTACTACTTTCCTTGTTTTGCGCCTAAACCACTGAGACAGTTTTCTTTTCAGTGCCATTACAAGTGGCACAGAAGGTTTGGAAGGAAAGGATTATCTATTTGCCAATGACACCAAAATATACTAAAGTATCAGTACACATGAAGGTATGGATTATGGTGGATTTGTCAAGACTTGAGGAGTGCTCTATGGTCAAGCAGCTTAAATTCAGTGGAGGACAGGGGGAGTAAACACTGTTGCCTGTCTTGCACTTAGATTATTGGTTTATAAATTAAATCATTATCTGGAGCAGTAAGTAGAAAAAGCAGCCATTCCTGGATGAGTTCCACTTCCTCAGAAAAATACGGTCCACAGACTCATACCCTAAGACTTCGGCCACTGAGTGATGTCCCTGAGTAGTAGGGTTAAGTGGGTTGTAGACCACCATCCTTATTACTGATATGTCTAGCTTGCTAGCTCCACTGACGCAATGTACACTGATGTGCGTTAACATAATGAGCACTTCCATATGTAATGTTCAAACATGTCTTCCATTCCCTGTTGGACTGTTAAATCACCATTGTGAGGCTTCTGGCATCCACCAGGAGTCAAACTGCTAATACCATTTTGGATATGACAATGGGGGGGGGGGGGTTGGCCCAGGTTGTGCTGAGACCCTCGAGTACTATAGCCTAAACCTGTCTGAGCTTCACAGTGATCCAGAGTTGTTCTCAAACCTAGGTCACTGGCAGTGCAGATGGATGCTTAGACATGCTCAGACCATGATTTCTGGTATGATAATTAGCTGTAAACAGAATATTTTAATAACGTCTTTGTCTTATTCCTAAACTGCCTAACATGGTAGCTTTTTACACACGAATGGTACTTTGCCTATAATTTTCTGTGTTATCCAGACTGCCATAGTCTGTATTCTTTATTTATTTTGGTGCATGTGATGTACTGTTATACTTCAGTATTGAATGCATTATTTTCCAAACCTTTGTGTGTTAATTATGTGCCTCTGGCCTGAGTCACTTGTTACAAAATGCTCTCTCTCTGTCAAACTTCATACAGTTTCCAAAATGCTAGTTAGCTATCTTATTACTTAACAGTAAACTAGAATAAACAAGTAGCTTAGCAGGAAACAAATATTTCTAGTGATTTTTTATTTATTTATTTATGATACTTTAGTACTTATTGCATGATTGTCAAAAAAGGATCTAGAGAGATGTGCGTCTTATGTGCTGTGCTTATATTCAGAGCAGATGAAAAGGATTCTCTGAATAGCTTAATTATGTGGCATTGGCCAGAATGCATTGAGAACAGCTGCTCAAAAATACCTGATATACAGATACTAGGTCATCAAATACTGGAGTACTTAAAGGAGGGCTGCTTCTTTTTCATTTGCAAAAAGTAGGAACATTTTTATGTAAACATGAAATTTTGCAGGGCAGACTATACAGACTTCACTTTTTTTTTTGGGACAACATTTTGTTAAAATAAAAACTTGCTTTTTTATACTTTGAGTTGTTTCATTTCATGTTAAGGTGTTCCAGATACAAGGTAATTATTGTATGCATTTATTAGAGGAAACTTGGAATTTTTTTGTCCTAAAATCTCAGGACATTTGCCGTTTTGTTATACTATATATATATAGGATACAACTATTGAAAAAGGGACTGCCTTATGTAAATTGGAACAGCTAGTAACTTTATTTGATTAAAAATGTATTTAGACATAGTACAGCAACTGAAACTTTGAAGTTGTTGCATTTACACGTCTTAAAAAACAAACAAACAAAAATGAAGACCTGGTGGTTTTCCCTCTAAGAAACAACTAATTGCTATCACCATACTCTTCAGATCTGTACATTTGCCTATTGTAATGAAAAGGTGGATAAACTGGTCCAGGATGATCAAAAATAAAATGCTACAACTCACTATAAATACCTTGGAATTCAGAAAAGGCTACTGCCATTGGTAAGCCCTAATGTGGGCATTTTATCCCTCATGGTAGCCCTTTCAGTTTTATAGACAGCCCTATTTCAGAGCTTCCATGCAGTCTGCAGAGTCATAGCAATGGGCTGTCCCTAAAGCTTACCACAAATGTTAACAAGGCATTCAAGGAGGGTAGCACATCATATATTAGTCATAGGTTCACAGGTACTTGGTAGGCTTCTGATTTGTGAGGATCTTAAGAAGTCTAACCTTACATTTCCATGGTAGTTTCTAGCCCTTATATTTTGCATACAAATAACTCAGAGATGGGCCAAACAAGGATATGTTGGGACATTTACATATTTCCCCTATCCATGAGGGCCAGGGGTGCCAATAGTCATATGCTGTCCTTTGGAAATACCTGCATTAAATGATTTACACAGCCAAACAATTCACAGAACTGCTCAACTGTATAAATCAGCTTTACTTCTTCTCTTTTGGCTGTTCCCATTAGGGGTCGCCACAGCAGATCATCTGTTTCCATTTGTTCTTGTCCTCTGCATCTTGCTGTGTCACGCCAACCACCTTCATGTCCTCTCTCACCACATCCATAAACCTTATCTTAGGCCTTCCTCTTTTCCTCTTACCTGGCAGCTCCATCCTTAGCATCCTTTTCCCAATATACCCATCATCCCACCTCAGCACATGTCCAAACCAATGCAATCTCACCTCTCTGGCTTTGTCTCCAAACCGTCCAATGTGAGCTGACCCTCTAATATACTAATTCCTAATCCTGTCCATCCTCGTCACACCCAGTGCAAATCTTAACAACTTTAACTCTGCCACGTCCAGCTCTGACTCTTGCCTTTTTGTCAATGCCACCATCTCCAACCCGTATAACATAGCTGGTCTCACTGCCCTCTTGTAGACCTTCCCTTTCACTCTTACTGGTACCCGTCTGTCACAATTCACTCCTGACACTCTTCTCCACCCACTCCATCCTGCCTGTACTCTCTTCCTCACCTCTCCTCTACACTCACCATTACTCTGAACTGTTGATCCCAAGTATTTAAACTCATCCACCTTTGCCAGCTCTACTCCCTGCATCCTCACCATTCCTCTATCCTCCCTCTCATTCACATGCATATACTTTGTCTTAGTCTTGCTGACCTTCATTCCTCTCCTCTCTAGAGCATATCTCCATCTCTCCAGGGTCTCCTCAACATGGTCCCTACTCTCACTACAGATCACAATGTCATCTGCAAACATTATAGTCCACAGGGCCTTCTGTCTGATCTCGTCTGTCAACCTGTCCATCACCATTGCAAATAAGAAAGGGCTCAGAGCTGATCCTTGATGTAATCCCACCTCCACCTTAAACACATCCATCACTTCCACTGCAGACCTCACCACTGTCACACTACCCTCGTACATATCCTGTAGCACTCTTACATACTTCTATGCCACTCCTGACTTCCTCATACAGTACCGCAGCTACTCTCTAGGCACCATGTCATATGCTTTCTCTAAGTTCACAAAGACAGAATTCTGACCTTCTCTATATTTATCAATCAATATGTAAAAAAATCAGGTCAGGATGTGCAAAACCAAGGCCTTCAGATGTGAAAACATGCATTTCTTCCCATCTAGCTAACACCAAATTGACATAGCTATTAGCTACAGGTGTCCCCATAGCTACACCTGAAAGTTGATGATGTATATCATCTTTAAACATAAATACATTATTTTGTAGTACTAATTCAAAAAGAGAACAAACAAGGGAGACCTTACTAGCTGAAAAACTGATATATTCCACCATAAATTATCATACAAAACTAATTCCTACTTCATTAGGAATAACTGTGAACAAGGATTTTACGTTGGACGTAAAATCCTCGTTCACAGTTATTCCTAATGAAGTGGGAATTAGTTGTTTTTTCACATACTGACCTGATTTTTTACAAACATTTTGTAGGCGATATAATATTGCTGTGGAGAGGTGACAAAGATACTTTAGAAATATTTGTTGAACATCTACAGTCTACTACTGAGTTTCTAAAATTTGATATGTGTTGTTCTAGCAATGAGATCAATTTTTAAATGTGAAACTGTTTAAAGATAACAATTTGATTCAAACTGTTATTTTCAGGAAAGATGTGCAAACCACTCCATATGTATATAATTCAAGCATGCATCCTAAGGATATATACAAAGGAGTAGTGAAAAGTCAAATTCTAAGAGCCAGTCAGTTAAATACTATGGATGAAGGATTTATATCTGAGGTTGAGACTATGTCTAAAGATTTTGTATATAGAGGCTACACTAGGTCTATGTTGGACAGTGTAGCAAAAGATGTTAGATTGCAGTGGCAAACTTTGGCACAACTGTATCTATTCAAGGATACATCTGGGAACACAGAGGAAATAATCGACTGAGAGAACATAACATAGGATATGTGATGAAATTTAATAGACATTCACCACAAATTAGAAGCATTACTGAGAAGAACTGGACTATATTGAACTCAGACACTAATGTTAGGAGAATAATGGGGGAGAAACCATTATATATATATATATATATATATATATATATATATATATATATATATATATATATATATATATAAAGAGAAGGATCTTAAACAATTATTATGCTATAAAGATTTGAAAACAGATGTGAAAGGGGCATATGTTAGGCAGAAGTGTACTATTCCTTGCCATAACTGTGTATGTTGTAAGTTTATTAATACAGATAAAGATTTTATACACCCAGTGTCACACATTGGATTTATTTTCAAAACTTTTGGCACAGGTAATACCGAAAATATTGTTTATTTAGCTAATTGTACAAAATGTCCCAACTTCTATATAGCAAAGACTAACTGTAAGTTTAAAGGGAGAATTTCATCAAACATCAGAAATTTGTAGGAAAGTTGAAACCAATGCTCTTAGCATATTTTACAACAGATAAAAATCACAAATAACGTTTAAAGGCTGAAAGGTGACCATGATAAAATAAACTTATTACTAAAAATGACGTTCTAGATAATCCACTGAACTCAACAAAATAACTCGTTGTTGAAATGATAAAACAGGTTTATTAGACGTACTAAAGTTAGCACTTTCACAAATGCTTCTTCAGACCGTTAGTTTTCAAAAGCTTTTCCAATTAAACTTTTATATCAAACTCTCACGTGGTGTATTTCATTATACACGTTAATTAAAATTTAAAGGTACTGCATTATTACAAATATATAATTCCTTATCAATTGTATACATTGCTTTAGCATCTTATAAAATATAACAAATTATTCTAAGCACATCAATGCAGTTATACTACTGGCATACTGTTTCATATCGAAATGTTAAAAACATGTATATACATATATATATATATATATATATATATATATATATATATATATATATATAACTATTCTTGTTCATTATGAGAGCTTGCAGTTTCTTTATTGGAAGCCTCATAATTTCTTTATAAAAAACTCCATCTAAGCTCATTAGATATAAACTAAAATTCCTAACTTAGAAATATCGAGTTCTAAGAAATTATAATGAAGTAATACGAAGCATAACATCTCTCCTATAATCAAAACCTTACAGTTAAAAAATACACGTGAATAAATACGAAAATATATAAAAAATAAGATAAAAAATATACAAAGACCACATCCAGTAATCAACAGGTCTGGAACATAAAATCAATATGTAGTGTCACCCTACTAATACACTACCACTCTGTGTAATTTATACATACACTAAAAGCATAGAACAATGTATTCAGACTTCCAAGTTGATCTCATATATAATCTCATACATATAGATTTCCATAGTAAATTACAAAAAATTTACAAAAAATTCTTTATATTAAAGGCATGGTAAAATCAAAACCATTAAGTTGCTTTAGATGTTTCAATCCAAAACTGCACCTACATGGCAACAAAACACCATGGCTAAAAGCTGTCCCTATGGGACAGGCCATAGACACTTGGTTGAAACATATATATGACAAAATACCCCATCTGATAAAAGACTCTTGGAATTTTTGGGGAAATTTAACACCAGAATTATGGAAAGATGGATTGATTTTTATCACTGTAGATGTGATGGATCTCTTTTCATGTATCCCTAAGGATGAAGGGCTGGACAGTTTTTATGAGAGTATTAGACGTTATTCTAATTTAGAAGGGGATCGTATTAATCTTATAATGGAATTGATGACCATTATATTGGAACACAATTACATATATTTTGAAGGCGAGTACTACAAACAGACACAAGGTGTCGCCATGGGTGCTGCCTGTGCTCCAATATATGCTAATATGGTCATGTTGGAGTGGGAATCTGAGAAACTATTCAAAAGTGAATATTATAGATATATTAGGTATTATACAAGGTTCCTGGACGATTTATTTATATTATGGGAGGGACCAGAAGAAATGATAGAGGAATTTATAAGATATTTAAACAATACCAGTCAATACCTAAAATTCACCTACAATCACAGTACTACAGGTATAGCATATTTGGATACATATATATCGAGTAAAGAAGGGAGCTTTACATCTCGTATATATAGAAAAAATACTTTTTCAAACAACTATTTAGAATTTACTAGTAATCATCCCCCAAAGACAAAAAAAAGTATATGCAAGGGTCAATGCATAAGAGCTGCTAGAATGACCTCTGAACAAAGTGAAATGCTGGAAGAAATAGAATATATCAGTGGACTATTTTAAAACAGAGGGTATCCCCCTAAACTTATGTACGATGTTAAGAAATATGGTATAGGGGATGGGGGAAGAAATTTTATCCAGTACTAGGCAAATATGTTACTAATAGAATTAATACTGAGGAAAGTGGAATGGACTTTAAAAGAGCTTGCATACTGGAATATAGTCCTCAGGTTACCCTAATCAAACAGATATTGAGAAGATATTGGAATATGCTAACAGTAGATGAGACTGTGAAGGAATCAGTGGGAGATGCACCTATTTTGTGTACAAGATGGGAACCAACTTGAAGCATATATTTGAAAGAAATAACGGAAATGAAGGTAGTAGAATTAAAGTTATTGGCACCAAAGAGTGTGGTTGCTGTAGATATTGTCAGTATATATTTGAGGAGGAGAGTCTTACCCTAGAGAACATCAATAGGACCAGAATAACATTTAGAAGAGGGAATTGCAACACCAAGTATATTATATATATATGGCTATATGCCAGATGTGCAATATTGAAAAAGTGCAAGCAAACATTAGGGGAGGCAACTTGAAGGCATTATTTTTCTGAAAGAGAGGTAAAATGGCAAATATTGACCGATGCGTCCACCTCACCAGGATTAAAAGAATATATAAGTATAAAACCCATACTGCAAATTATGCAATAATTAGTAAGGCTTAGTGGAGTACTTTATTACAGTTTATATAGTTTACCTGATTAGGATGGTACATTTAGTATTCGGGTTGGGAGGGTCGCCTAATGGTTAAGGTGTTTGCCTTACAAACACAAGGTACAGGGTTTGAATCTCACAGGGGATAATTGGCTAGGCTTAAAATGGCTCACAAGGGCAGTTAGCCTAGTATGAATCTATGAACCTATGAACCTAAGAAGACACACATAGCATGGTAAAATTATTTATGGAGAAGGAAAATTATATGAATTATATATATTTATACAGGTACAGCATTCCCCCTTGGATTTTGTACTTTTTACACATTAATTTACATCATCATTCACTTATTTATTTATTTATATATTTATATATTTACATATTTAATTGTTCATGTATTCTTTTCAAAAAACTTCATATATGAAGTATTGAGTCGAATTTATGAAGTGTGTTCAGTCAGGTTTTACATTAATTTTATATATTCCTATGGTATATATAGTAGGTATTACATATTTTTATAATATAATATATTTTTATAATACATTTTTACAACAAACATATATATTTTATTGTATTGATTTTATAAAGGGTTTTTATAAAGTTTTTTTCACATGAGGATATTTTATGGTTTTAAAATAAGTGGCTAGGCATTGATGTATTGTACTATATGATCTGCATTATGTATATTTATGTATATCCCCAGTGTTCTTAAAATTGAATATTTCACGTAAAGGAAAGTTATGGTTGGAAAGAATTATAAAGTGTACCTCAGCATGTAAAAAATAATTATTCTGTAGATTTTCATAGTTTGATTAAGGAATATGCATTTTTTGTTTACTACACAGAATTATTTCAATTGTTGTTGGAGTGAAGTTTGGCGCCAAAAAATACATAAATTGGCTTAGCTAATTGATTAATTGATCCTGAAGAAATCCACACTCTGGTGGATGAAAGCGCTAGATCAATTATATGCTGGATGTATTTATCATTTTTGTTTTTTTTGGTAACGTCGCTTATGTTATGAAGTTATTGAGTGTTACTTGTTTACAATAAAATGTCGTATTATTGTTTAATATCATGTTTTTCCTTCTGGGCTGATTCATATCTGGTTCTTAATTTTAGTTTATATCTAATGAGCTTAGATGGAGTTTTTTTATAAAGAAATTATGAGGCTTCCAATAAAGAAACTGCGAGCTCTCATAATGAACAAGAATAGTTATATATATACATGCTTTTAACATTTCGATATGAAACAGTATGCCGGTAGTATAACTGCATTGATGTGCTTAGAATAATTTGTTATGTTTTATAAGATGCTAAAGCAATGTATACAATTGATAAGGAATTATATATTTGTAATAATGCAGTTTGATATAAAAGTTTAATTGGAAAGGCTTTTGAAAACTAACGGTCTGAAGAAGCATTTGTGAAAGCGCCAACCTTAGTACGTCTAATAAACCTGTTTTATCATTTCAACAACAAGTTATTTTGTCGAGTTCAGTGGATTATCTAGAACGTCATTTTTAGTAATAAGTTTATTTTATCATGGTCACCTTTCAGCCTTTAAACGTTATTTGTGATTTTTATTTATTGAGTGGCTATAAGATGTTTACTCCACTGGGAACTTTACATTTTTTTAATATTTTACAACAGGGTGATGATCATACTTTTAAATTCAGGATACTTCAGAGGGTTTATAAAAATAAGAGAGGTGGGGATATTATTAATACCACTGAGAAAGCAGAATATAGGTGAATAAACTTCTTTAGGGCAGGTACACCACCAGGTCTTAATAAAGTTAATAGCATTAAGCTTGTTTTAAAATATAAACAGCTTTGTGTAGTATTTTTTTTAAACTAATTTTTCATATAAGTTTTAACTAATTGTTTAATTGTTTGATTTGCTTATTATTCTGATTGGCTGGCAATGTGTGTTTATTAAGAAGATGATTTGCAGTTTTTTATGTATTTGATAAAGAATTGTACTTGAAAGCTTGTACATTAAACTTTGATATTGACGGTTGAACCTTGATTATTTATTTATTTTTCGTACTTTGGTGGGAGTGTCTAGGTTCATTCAGCTATTTTCCACCTGTTGTGTTGTTTTGTACATATTTTTATATGTGTGGCAGTGTGTGTTTGTGTCTGTAGAGATATATGTAGTGTCAGATAAATGTGTGCATGCATGTGTGTGCGTTTGTGGGTATGTGCGTGTGTGTCTATCTGAGGTGGTTATAGTATGGGGGTTAGTTAGGAGATAGGGTAGTTGTACATGTTTGGGTGAATGGGTAAGTGTGTGTGTGTTAGTGTGGCAGGGTGTGTGCTTGATGTACAGTGAATGTGTGTGTGTATTTGTGTGGCTTGCATACTGTACCTCTCAACTCCCCCTAGACTAACCAGCACTGGCAGTAATATGGGGAGGAACACTGGACGCCAGGGGCATTTATTAAATATTACTTTGACTTACTTAAAAGTTTCTAGAACAACAAGTTTTGCAGAATGAAGCTGTAACTGAAGGATTATAAGTATGAAACTCTGTCTGGCATTACTAAATGACTGAATTCATCTATGACAAGGACACAGTGAGTATAAGAGGCAAAATCATTGAAGTTCTATTAGATCAGGGGGCAGATGAGATGTATGGGGATGTGTGTGCATGTTGAATGAGTGCGGGTAGTGAACAAACAAGTGCCAGTGCCAACACGATGCATAGGCTGCCAGAGGTGATTACTGCAGCAAAGTGCTTCTCAGTGCTTACAGTAATCAATGAGTGATTCAGAGTCATGTATTTTATTTAATAATGAAATCTTTCTTCATTACAAGTAGTGTGCCTTTTAATTGCTGTTTTTATGGTTGAGCTAAAGGACCCTTTTTAAAGCAGCATTTACCACTTGCGGCTGGGCTCTTTCTGAATCTGGTTATTGTTGCATTAATACCTTAGTATGAAGAACATTACAAACAACGTAAAGTGCAAAAAACTAATTTCACATCAGTCACATAATTGTGTGCATCTGTCTGGACCTTTTCTTTGCTCCCCACCACACCCAAAATTGTCATACCAAGAGTTACTTGTGTCACTGCGATAGGCCGGATATTCCATGCTTCGCTAGGAACATAGTACAGTGAGGCAACAGTCTACCTAAGACATTAACAAGGTCACTATGTTTGAGGGTGGTATTCTTAGTATGCAGATACACAGCAGGTATGTATGCTAGGTGTACACATGTTCCACTGAGGTGCAATTCACATAGGTGTACTATATATTTGTTAAGCTTTTCGAAAGTCGCACAGCATGTCATCTGCAAATGACTACATAATGAGATTTAATTGAGAATTTGTATGCAAATGCTGCACCTGTCATATTAAAACATGGTGCCTTTCTTAACTTTTGTGATTCAGAGTAGCATTTTGCTATGCAAATGAGTGTTGCACAGATATATTATACAGAGAAGTCATGCTTATTCTAGTCACTTACAGTCAGTGAAGTTGCTTGGTTTTGCTGTTGCTGTATCCTGCTTTGAGCTACTTTCTTCCAGTCTAGCACAATCTGGTACAAGGGAGTGGTGCTCAGAGTTTGGTGGCCTCAGATTAGGAAGATATACAAGTCAAGAGTGACTCATTACAGCATTAAGGAGGAGGAGCTTCTTGATCAGTTTAGAGTGGACAGGGACACTGTAATATCTTTGCTGAACTTGTTTGGCCTACAAACTGAAAGGGACATTGTACTTGCTTTGGTGAACTTGTTTAGACAGCAAAGTGAAACTGAGGGAAAGTGTGGCCTTCTTATTCCTGTGGATACCAAGGTATGTATAGCCCACACAATATATGGCAAAGGGACCCTTCAGAGACATACTGGTGACATGTTGTGTATCTCACAGGCTTCTGCCTTGAGGATACCACAGTAGTTCCTTGATATTCACCTAGCACATGTGGATGGGCATATATGACTTCCGCAGTGGTGCAGCGGTAGCGTTGTTGCTTCACAGCAAGAGGTTCTCCTGTTCGATTCTCGGCTTGGGTTGGAATGCCTTCTGTGTGGAGTCTGCATGTCCTCCCTGTGGTCGAGTGGGCATTCGAAAGACATGCGTTGAATGGGCATGCCTTCATTGAAGGTTGGGCATCGGGCTGGCAACTCAACACCATAAAAAACAACTGCCAATCATTAGCGGACCGGAGTTCTGCTGTGGCAACCCCTAACCGGGACAAGCCGAAAGACAAACAACAACATGTGGATGAGCATATCTATTTCCTGGCATTACCACATAAACTGAGGCACTATCATGTGTTATTCTGAGGAATGGCATGCTTTCCTGAGATGTGTGGTATGATAATTACACTGATATGGCTGACAGAGCCCCACTTGTACCACGGGGAAAGAAGCATCATAATAGGAAGGGTTACCATTCTGTCACCTGCTAGACTGTGTGTGATCCACATACGGGGAATGAAGCATCATAATAGGAAGTGTTACCATTCCGTCACCTACTAGATTGTGTGTGATCCACATACGGTGAATAAAGCATCATAATAGGAAGGGTTAGCATTCCGTCACCTAGTAGACCGTGTGTGATCCACATATGGTGAATAAAGCATCATAATAGGAAGGGTTACCATTCCGTCACCTAGTAGACCGTGTGTGATCCGCATATGGGGAATTAAGCATCATAATAGGAAGGGTTACCATTCTGTCACCTACTAGATTGTGTGTGATCCACATATGGGGAATGAAGCATCATAATAGGAAGGGTTACCATTCCGTCACCTACTAGATTGTGTATGATCCACATACGGGGAATGAAACATCATAATAGGAAGAGTTACCATTCCGTCACCTACTAGACTGTGTGTGATCCACATAGTTGTATTATAAATGCATTTACTCAGCATCCTGGCAGCACCCATGATTCCCATATATGGCACCCACGTTCACTGCACCACAGTTCCTGCATGGTAGGGTACCATGTGGACAGCTAATAGGTAAGGGAATCATATGCAACTTTGTTCCCTCATAGCTAGATGTTACTCTGTGTATTGAGTAAGGTTGTATTGAGTAGCCACTCCACCTTCATATGTCTTCTCCCAGTTAGATTTTTCTGGTGTCAAAGGCTACTTTAAACCATGGCTAATGACAGCACTGTGTAACCCACAGGGAGCTGCAGAGGAGAGCTTTAACACCACCCTATCCCAGACATGGATATTCATTGAACTACTGTGTGTGCAACACAGTGATGACCAAATATTAGTAAGAACTGTTTTTTTCTCCACTGAAAATGACCATCAGTTGCTGACAGTTCCTCCCCTTATTTACAGTGTCTACTAGACTCTCCTTAGCCTCCCCTAAGCTCAGTCTGACTCTAAACATGGACTGGTGAGGAGATCAAGGATGTTGGTGCAGTATCATGCTGCATGCTGGACAGTGTGCCCTAACTACTATTCCCTTATGGTATGTCTCACTGTCCAGCATGCTGCATGCTGGACAGTGTGCCCTAACTACTATTCCCTTATGGTAGGCTTGGCAGTTCTATGATTGCTACTGTCATGAGGTGTATCCGTGTTTACATGCACGTGCAGCATCCTGACTGAGCTGCTCAGTGCTCATGCAGTACAGAGCTGGCAGGACCTGTACGCTATCTATTGCACTCAGCCTTTAGACACTCAGGATGGGCGAGCCAAACCAGCCACTCATTCCCATTATCCCCCACCTCCCCCTCCAGCACCCGTGCCTCTACTCGAACACAGGTAATCTGAGATACAGTAAGGGTTTATCCCTATGCACCACTGGGCCATTTTACTCAGAACTGTTCTTCCTTGATGTTAATATTTGATTTTGCTGTGTATTCTATGCTGACAGTAATGTGAGATAATGACCTCAGTAACCCATCCCTTCATATTTGCATTCTGTATGTGTAAACCAAACAATGACGTCCTATCAATGGTTGAGAGTTTCATGCCTCAACTTTACAACTCATTAGTTACAATGGGATCAGCAGTAAATCAGCGATTCCTGACCCACTTCGAAAATCCTTGCCATTGTTCGTGACTCATTGATGTTTTTTCTTTTTCTTTCTATGATTGTAAGATAGTGGAATTGATATATATATATATATATATATATATATATATATATATATATATATATATATATATATATGTATATATACATAAAACACACACACACACATTTGCAGGTCAAAAGAGTGAATGCCCATATGAGCAAGAGTGAATGCTTTTCAGTGCTGTAAATAATAGCAAATGCTCATATGAGTGAACATTCATCTTAATGGTGATTTAGCTGACTACTTCTTTGTGCAAGATTGCACTGCAGTGAGGTCAAGAAATTTGCTGTTATCCCACTGTTGTGCAATCTCAGAGTTAGTATATATAATTAGCAGGGAATTTGGGGGTGCCAGGGGCTTGCTCCACTGCAAAAAAATAAGTTTTGTGATTTGTTGTTTTAGATCATTTTAGATTTTATATTAAATTATTCTTGTTTGCTGTCTCTTCTCAGCACGCAATATTTGATGAGACAGTTACATATATGTATATGTACCGGTGGATATAAAAAGTGTACACACCCCTGTTAAAAATGTCAGAGTTTTGTGATATAAAAAATGAGTCTACAATAAATAATTTCAAAACTTTTCCTACCTTTAATGTGACCTATAACCTGTACAGTTCAATTGAAAAACAAACAAATCTGTTAGGGGAAAAATGTAAAAAATAAAAAAAGTACAATAAGCTGGTTGCATAAGTGCACACACCCTTAAACTAATACTTTGTTGAAGCACCTTTTGATTTAATAACAGTATTCAGTCTTCTTGGGTACACACCTGCCATCAATTAAAGAGATTCTGATTAATCCCAAATAAAGTTCAGCTGTCCTAGTAGGATTTTCCTGACATTTACTCAGTTGCCTACTACAGCAAAAGCAATGGTTCGCAAGAGAGCTTACAAAGCATCAAAGGGATCTCATTGTTGAAAGGTATCACTCAGGAGAAGGGTACAAAAAATGTCCACAGCATTGGATATACCATGGAACACAGTGAAGACAGTCATCAAAAAGTGGAGAAAATATGGGACAACAGTGACGTTGCAAAGAACTGGATGTCCCTCCAAAATTGATGAAAAGACAAAATGAAAACTGGTCAGGGAGGCTGCCAAGAGAACTACAGCAACACTGAAGGATCTGCAGGAAATTCTGGCAAGTACTGGCTGTGTACAACATGTGACAACAATCTCCCGTATTCCCCTTATGTCTGGACTATGATGGGGTAGGGTTGCAAGACGGAAGGCTTTTCTTACACAGAAAAACTTCCAGACCCGGCTAAAATTTGCAGAACAATACATCAAGTCTCCCAAAAGCATGTGGAAAAATGTGTTATGGTCTAAATGAGACCAAGGTTGAACTTTTTGTCCACATTTCCAAAAGGTACGTTTGGTGCAAAAACAACACTTCGCATCACCAGAAGAACAGCATCCCCATGGTGAAGCATGGCAGTGGCAGTATCATGCTTTGGGGTTGCTTTTCTTCAGCTGGAACTGAGGCTTTAGTCAAGGTGGAGAAAATTTTGAACAGTTCCAAATACGAGTCACTTTTGGCCCAAAATCTTCAGGCGTCTGCTTGAAAGCTGAAGATGAAGAGGAATTTCACCTTTCAGCACAACAATGACCCCAAGCATACCTCCACATCAACAAAAGAATGGCTTCACCAGAAGAAAATTAAAGTTCTGGAATCACCCAGATGGAGCCCAGAGCTAAATCCAATAGAAAATCTGTGGGGTGTCCTGAAGAAGGCTGTGCACAAGGGATGCCCTCACAATCTAACAGATTTGGAGCGCTTTTGCAAGGAAGAGTGGGCAAATATTGCCAAGTCAAGATGTGCCATGCTGATAGATTCCTACCCAAGAAGACTGAATTCTGTAATTAAATCAAAAGGTGCTTCAACAAAGTATTAGTTTAAAGGTGTACACACTTATGCAACCAGCTTATTGTACATTTTTTATTTTTTATATTTTCTCCACTAACAGATTTGTTTGTTTTTCAATTGAACTGTACAGGTTATAGGTCACATTAAAGGTGGGAAAAGTTTTGAAACAATTTATTGTGGTCTCTTCTTTTTATATCACAAAAACCTGGCATGTTAACAGGGGTGTGTACACTTTTTATATCCACTGCATATGTAAAACAACTACCAAAGATATAAGTAAGGGTGTGTGAGACATGAGGTGACCCTTAGGTAGCCCCAGTAGTTACCATCTCCTTAGCTAACAAAATCCTGCTGATGTTTTTGAGCTATGACTCTGTTCTTTCCTTAATTCTGTGTTACATTGACTGTAGTAATTTATGTCATATTATGGCTTCAATTAACATAATAAAATCAGTTCTAAATACACATCAGATTTCCCAATTAATACTAGCAAGAACACTATTGCCACTATCTAGGTATTCATATTTACAAATATAAACTAGTGCATCAATGCTTAAAAGCAATTGATCATTTATTTTACAAACATTTATTTTATAACAAGTGCCACTCTATAAACTGTTTTGCTGTAATGAATTGTTAAAACTATAAATAAATTTTTCGCACATAATCTGTCAGTTATGTATATAAAATAGCACTCACTGTTATGTTTTATCAAGTTATGGCTGCCACCATAGAAGAGTGTCTGCAGTAATGAACTCCTATAAATAAATAGCCTTCCAAATGTAATCAGTCCATTTAGCCAAGGAAAGTAGCAATAAATGCAACAGTCAGCACAGGATTGCTGTTATTGATTTCCAAAAACTAAATCAATTCTTCCAGATGTAATCTTCACTTTATGCTGAGTAAAATAGCAATCAGTGCAGTGCCACACTTATTCAGCTTAAGGCTGTACAAAAGTTGATAAAAATAACACTCTGCTGTAATGCATCTTTGAGCATGTGGTTTGCATAATTTGTTAAACTAAACAGAGTGATAAATCTGTATAAATCCATGAAGCCTCTTGGCAACAACAACCATAAAACTGTAAAAAGTTTCTTCTAGTCAGAGATATTCAAACTCACCAGAACAACTGCCAAAGTTCCCATTTCCTCAGTATCCTTGGAAAACTGTTATTCACTTGATTTTCTTAGTATTTCATCCAGCTTTAGGCTTTGTACATTAATATGTATAGTGAATAGACCTTATTGGCAGAATACAATCTGCTTACCTACGCAAGTCTGCTACTTAATCTTGACCTCTCGCTGGTATCCCCAGTATCTGTTAAGAAGTTAGTTCATACCTCTGTAAGTTATACAACACCAGTGAGTGAACTAAACAGTATTTTGTCACAGCAGTGAGAAAAGTGGTTGTTTTCCTATGCTTTCCAGATAGCAGAAGGATGTCCCCAGAAATAGGAAAATATGAAAAATATGAAAATGGGTCGTTGGGCCCAGTGGACTTTCCCGGTTAACAAATGTCAATAAATAAATATAAATGTCCCCAGAAATGTGGTATTACTGTGTTGCAAATGAAAGGATACAACAAAGTAAGCACTGTGATGATGTGAGGTAGTGTTAGCAATGCCAGAGAGAATAGGGCAGTGCATGTGCAACATGTGCTAGCATAACTAGCTGGAGTTTTGTAAAGAATTTTATGGCACTTGAATATCAAATTGATTTGTACAGATGTTTGTGTTAAAAATGTATGACACTGGGTTATGCTGGATAAAAAAAGAAATATATATGTATATCACATTGAAATGTATATATGTTAAAAGAGGATATTGGAGGGAAGTGGTTAAGCTCAGCCCAACTAACCTTAAGAAAAATAGTTTGAAATAACATGACTTGGTTTAGGCCATAAAGATTTTATCTCACAGATCTGAATGCAGCCCGAGATGCAATGTCTGGGCTGAGATCCTGCTCTTATTGTCCTTACTGGTGAACTAATTTCTACCCTGGGGTGCCAGAGTATGGCTGGTTAGTCTCTGCAGGAAAATGAAAGGGTTGAAATTGTTTTACAGTCTCTATCTACATGCTGTAATAAGCCTAGGTGTGTATTGTGACATATCTGTGCCAGATCCTGGCTCAAGTTTCTAGTGAGGGGAGTAGTGCGGGAACCACAGACTCAGGTGACCAGATGTGATGTCATTCTGTAGCCAGCACTGAAACTAAATTTAGATACTATTGAGAGATGTGAAGGATGACACTCAGTACTCTGTTTTGGAACTGACAGAATCACTCACCCACTTCATCATGCCTTGCTTTAGTAAGTAACTTAACTAGGGCACAGTGATTCTTCAGTCATTTAGGAAAATATAGTGTGATTAGTTAAAAGTATTGTTTTTCTGTATCTGTCTGAGTTTTTCCATCTGTGTTATTTTTACATTTCCTGTGAACTGAAACTCTGGTGTTTATTGTAAAAATATACTTAGTATTCTCTTTTTTTATTTATTATTAAAAATATCTAAACAGTTCATTGTGGCTGGTCTTTTAGAAAATATTTTAACCTTTGAGAGTACTTGTATTTTTTTAGTGGCACTGTAGCATCAAGCTCCTGAAACTCTTGCCGACTGGTTAACACTACCATTTTTATAAGTATTCATTTTACTAAGAGTAATTTGGTACCCTAATAAGAGCCTTAAAGTAGCTGGCTGGTGGCAGTGAATCAACCTTATAGTCTGGGTAGAGGTGGCAGAGCAGGTAAATCTGTGCCATCCTTTCCGAGATGTGTGTGTGTGTGTGTGTGTGTGTGTGTGTGTGTGTGTGTGTGTGTGTGTGTGTGTGTGTGTGTGTGTGTGAAAAATCAAATATCAAAGAGTGTATGTGTGTTTGTGTGTGTGTGTTTGTGTGTGTGTGTGTGTCATTTACTTGGAACAGGGACACAGAGCACTGATTTCTGCAAAGAGAACGGTGAAGTGTTATTTGGGGCCTGGAGAGGAAGTCCAGCCATAGGACTGGAGTGTGCTCCGTGTGTGCTCTTAAGGGAAATTCTGCTTGGTGCAGGGAGTTGCATCTGAAAATGCTTTGTATATCTGTTTTTCTCTATGTGAATGTTCCCCACCGGTGTCAATGGTGAGGATTAAAGCTCCTTGATTATTGGCCAAGAGGAGGGACATCACATCTTGGTGAGCAGCAGTGGGGATAGTAATTGAACTTCTGTAGCCTGTAAGCAGTTGTCAGTGAAGCTGTGTGTACTCTCAGCAGCCACAAGGTAAACATACAGAGTTTAGTTTTTCACAACAGTTTTATTTATTTTTGTTAGTTTTGTTTAGTCAGGGAAAGCAGGCAGAGATGTCAGCAGAGGATTATGGCAAGCTGACAGTGAACCAGTTTGATATGGTGTGCAAATCTAAAGGACTGGTGCATGCCAGCCTGACTAAAGAGGAAATTATTTCAGCCTTAGTCACAGCTGCAGCTTAGACCACCAACCAGGAAGGTAACCAGTCTGGCAATGGGAATGTGCAGCCCTCAGAAACAGGACAGTTTACTTTTTCCTCCGAGGATTTAAAAACCCATCGGGAGTTAAAGAGACTTGAACTGGAGGTAAAAAGCATGGAATTAGAATCGGTATAGAAACTGCGGCATTTGGAGGCTGAAGAAAATGAGAAACAGCATCAACATGACAGGGAGATGCTGACTCTTTTACAGGAACATGGAGGTAAAGGGGAAGGGAATAAATGAATTCCAGAGGCAATATAGGTTAGTACATTTCTTCTACAGTATAAAGAAGGTGATAATTTTGATAGTTTTATTCATATATCTGAAAAAATATTTAAACAGTATGATGTTGACCAAGGGCTCTAGGTATGGTTCCTGACCCCCTTACTCCATGGTAAAGCTGTAACTGCTGTTTCTAAACTGTCTGATACTGATTGTTTAAATTATGACAAGATTAAATAATGTTTACTGGAATAAAAAATTACAAAGAGTGAGATCAATGCATGTTCCAGGTCTAAAAAATATTTAATAAAATAGAATATAAAGAAAAATAAAAGTTGGTGAATGCTTTCACAACATAAACAGTTGCTTCATCAGACCAATTTAATGTTACCCTTTAATGAAACATTTAAATAAGACAGTGTCACCAATCACATGAGGCATAACAAAGCACTATAACCAATCATATAACAACACAAAGGAGAGAAAAGGAGCAAAAACAGCCAAGAACAAGTCCTCCACACCTCGATGGACCTCTAATAAAGCAGCAAACAGTCTCAGGCACAAAACCAAATTATTGCTGCAATAAATTGGTTTTGTGCCCAAGACTGTTTGATGCTTTATTGGAGGTCCATTGAGGTGTGGAGGACTTGTTCTTGACTATAACCAATCATATTACACATTTACTATCCATCTGATGGCCATTCAAATTTCACTAGATGTAACAACAGGACCAATCAGAGAAAACATAAAATAAAACATTACCACCAATGATAGATGGCTTAATATAGCATTGTAATCACTCACACTACACATCTGTTAACCATTTAGTGGCTTAACACATAGTAATACAGCCACTCAGATTCCACTTAGTGGCTACGTAGTACTATAACAATTTGTATAGGTTCCTTACAATGAGTTTTCTACCGATCATAAATACAAGGGAAAAACAATATATTTACCTTTGGAGTTGTATTTGTCTTAGGTTTTTTAATGTTTGCTAAACTGTTTTAAGTTAACAACTGAAGCTTACAGAAAAAAAGTTTTGTGAGCATAGACATAAGGCAGATGAAAGTGTATGTGATTATATTGCTGAGCTAAGCACTTATTTTTATAGGTGGGTGAGTGGGTGTCAGGTTACTACTTTTCAAAGGCTGGCAGACTTTTTGGTGAGGGAACAAGCCCATAGCACTTTGCCTGAGGACATAAGAATCTGGTTGGCAATCTGGAAGTGTAACTCTGCAGATGAGATGGGGATAAAAGGGGATCTTTACTAAATTAGCAGGGCAGCACTGTGCAAGAAGGGGATACCCAGTGCTGCACATGGATATAAGGGAACCCTTGGTGGGCAGCCTAAACCACCCCAGCAGAGTCCACTAGTGACAGGGGAAGCCACTAGTTCAGGTACATGGCCAGGATCAAGGTTTAGATGTTTTAAATGTAACCAGAGGGGCCATATGTAACATACAAATGTCCACTGAAGCAAAGTGGGGGAGCCAGCAAGTGGGAATAACAGTATGCCAGTGGTAAGTTATCTGGAGACAACAGGGGTACCAAATTATCACCAGAGATTGTATCCTATCTTAGTGGATGGAAAACAGGCCACTGCTAAGAGAGACATAGCCTCTGACATAGCCATTGTGAAGCCTGCAGTGGTTAAGGAGTAGCAGTACCTGCTCGGGCAGTAAACTCCTGTCAGAGCTTTAGGAAGGACCCCATTCCAAATATCTTTGGCCAGGGTTCACCTTGACTTGGAGGGTGGAAAAGGAGGCAAGCAAGTAGGTGTGTTTGAGGATATCCCTGCAGATGTTTTGATAGGGAATGATTTTGATAATGTAGTACCTTGTGTGCATGCAGCTACACACAGTCAAGCTTGGAGACAGGTATATGGGTCTGGTAGCATGGGGGAGACCCAGACAGACCCCACACCTAAAGCTGGGACTGGAGATGTGGCTATTTCAGGAAGGGAGCTACCCTGTAGCAGTAAGCCTGAAGGTGAGCCACAGCTGCAGATACATACTGATGTTCCCTTGGACAGGGTGACTGCAAGGGCAGAGGTGAGTGGTAGTACCCAAGCTGACAGTGAGGCACCACTGTCAGAAGATACCAGACTTCCTGTGGAAGGGGAGCTGGGAAGGGTCACAAAGGTAGAGTTTAGACAGGCTCAGCTCTCAGACCCTACATTATGAGGCTTGAGGGAGGTAACAAGGGAAGCACCTGATTCTCAAGGAAAAGGGGAGTCTAGAGCTGTATACTGGAATAAAGGATTACTGTATAGAGAGTGGACCACTGAGAGATGGCTAGACGGTGAAGTAATACAGCATGTGGTAGTACCTAGAACCTACTGTCTGGCACTTCTAGCAATAGCCCATGACATTCCTTTTTCAGGTCATATGGGCAGAAAGTGTACCACGAGATGTATTATGTAGAACTTTTATTGGCATGGGATTGCAGGGGATGTAACAGGGTACTGCAGGACCTGTGAATGGTGCCAAATGCTATGCAAGGAAAGAGACATGGTTAAAGCTCCTTTGATGCCTTTGCTTGTGACTGAGGAGCCATTTCAGGGAGTAGCTATGGATATTGTAGGGCCTTTGAGTACCCCAAGTTCCACAGAGAAGAAATATATCCTAATGGTAGTAGATTATGGTACTAGATACTGTGAGGCAGTGGCTCTGTACTCCATAGAGGCAGAGAAGATAGCAAATGTTTTGTTAGATATTTTCAGCAGGGTAGGTATCCCGAGAGAAATACTGACTGACAGAGGTGCCAATTTCATGTCAGAGCTGCTGGCTTGTCTGTGAGAGCGCTGTGGGGTGAAGCACCTAAAGACCACCCCCTACCACCCCAGAATAATGGTCTTGTGGAGAGGTTAATCTCTACACTAAAGACAATGTTAAGGGCATTTGCAAATCAGTTTAAGAGAGAGTGGGAGAAATATTTGCCCCATCTGCTGTTTGCATACAGAGAGGTACCCCAGGAATCCACCGTTTTTTACCCTTTGAGTTACTGTATGGGCATAGGGTGAGCGGGCCCTTGGATGTGATTTGTGATGAGTGGGAGAATGAGTGTGACTCCCACAAGGAGTCTGTTGTGGCATATGTCCTAAACCTCAGGACAAAGCTTAGGGAGCTCATGGGCTTGGCCCGGGAGAACCTGGCAGGAGCACAACAGCATAAAAAGGTCTGGTATGACAGAAATGCTCGAGCCCAAGAGTATGCTGTTGGAGAGCAGGTTATGGTGCTCATTCCATTCAGACACAATAAGCTGCAGGCATTTTGAGAAAGACCCTTCAAAGTGGTATGGAAGGTCAGTGATGGTAACTACATAGTAGAACTGTTAGGCAAGAGGCAGGGGCACAGACTGTACCACATTAACGTAATGAATCCTTACCATGACAGGGAGGCCCTTGTGCTAAGTATTTGCAGTGGGTGGCAGGACAGTGTTACAGGAATTTGGGGACATGTTCACTGGGAAACCTGGTTGTACCCACCTGGTGCAGCACCATGTGGCTACAGGACCCCCAAAGACCTATCAAGTAAGCCCCTTACAGGGTGCCTGAGTGAGTCAGACAGATGAGATAAAGGAAATGTTGGAAGTGGAAGTAATCAGGATTCCAGCAGTCCCTGGGCCTCCTCTATGGTGCTGGTACTAAAGAAGGATGGCACCACCAGGTTCTGTGTGGACTACAGAAAATTAACAGTCACACAGAGTCAGATGCTTACCCCATGCCTAGGACAGATGAAGCCTTAGAGCAGCTGGGTGGGGCTAAGTATCTGACCACTACTGATCTGATGAAGGGCTACTGGCAGGTGTCCTTGGCTGCCACTGCTAAAGACAGGTCAGTCTCTGTGACTTCTTTCAAATTATACGAGTTCACAAAGATGCCCTTTGGGATGAAAAATGCCCCAGTGACCTTCCAGAAGCTGACAGATCATATCTTAGTAGGAGCAGGAGATTATACCCTAGCTTACCTGGAAGATATTTCCCTCTACAAGCATTCCTGGCAAGAGCACCTTCAGCATGTCAGGAAGATCCTGGGCAGGCTGCAAAGGGCAGGCTTGACCATTAAGCCCAGTAAGTGTCAGGTGGATATGGCAGAGGCCTCCTACTTGGGACATAGAATGGGAAGTGGTAAGATCAAGCCAAAACCTGTCAAAGTAGAAGCTATTCAGGCATGGCCTGTCCCGCTTACCAAAATACAGGTGAGGGCATTCTTGGGGACAGCAGAGTACTATAGAAAATGTGTCCCCAATTACAGTAAAATAGCTGCTGCCCTCACACACCTGACAAGTATAAACAGGCCAGATAAGTTAGTGTGGACCCCAGCCTGCAAGCAGGCATTCCAAAAGCTTAAAGGGGCTTTGGGAGGAACCCTGTGCTAGCTAGTCCAGATTATTGCAAAGAATTTGTTGTGCAGGTGGATGGTTCAAACCATGGTGTGGGGGATGTACTCAGCCAGGTTTCCTCAGGTGGAGAAGAGCAACCTGTTATATATTTTAGCCATAGACTCCAACCCAGGAAGGAATGTTATGCAGCTGTAGAAAAAGAATGTCTAGCCATAGTATGTGCAATACAAAAACGTCAGCCCTATCTGTATGGAAAGAAATTCACTGTGGTTACAGACCACAATCCGTTAACATGGGTACATTAAGCTAGCCAGCAAAATGCCAAGTTATTAAGGTAGAACCTAGGGTTGCAGGCATATGACACAGCAGTGCAGCACTTTAGTGGGGTCAGCAATGCCAACGCAGATGGGATCTCAAGACATGGTATGGGTTAATGTATTCCCAGACAGGTTCATTTATCTCAAGCAACATTTCTTCAGGGTCACTTGAAAAACTAACCTGAGTCTTTAAAGGGGGGGGGTGTGACAAAATGAGGTAGTGCCAGCTATGCCGGACAGAGTAGGGCAGTGCATGTGTAACATATGCCAGCATAACTATCTGGAGTTTTGTAAAGAACTTTAAGTCATTTGAATATCAAACTGATTTGTACAGCTGCATGTGTAAAAAATGTATTTGTAAAGTTGCTTGTGTTAAAAATGTATCAACACTGGACCCTGCTGGACAGAAAAGAAATAAACATGTATGTCAGACTGTATTGTAACTGATGAAATGTATATATGTTAACAGAGGAAGGGGTTAAGCTCAGCCCAGCTAATCTTATGAAAAATAGTTTGAAATTAAATGACTTGGTTTAAGCCATAAAGATTTTATCTCACTGGTCTGAATGCAGCCCGAGCCTCAATGTCTGGCTTGGGATCCTGCTCTTATTGTCCTTAGTGGTGAACTAATTGCTACCCTGGGGTGCCAGAGAATATCTGGTTAGTCACTGCAGGAAAGATGACAGGGTTGGAATTGTTTTACAATCTCCAGATGCTGTAATATGCCTTACCAAAGTTCCAGGTATGTATTGTGACACATCTGTGCCAGATCCTGACTCAAGTTTCTAGTGATGGGTAGTACAGGAACCACAGAGTCAGGCGACCAGGTGTGATGTCATTCTGTAGCCAGCACTGAAATTGTATTTAGATACTAGTGAGAGATGTGACTCTTAACACTCAGTTTTGAAACTGACATGACCACGTACCCACTTAATTTTGCCTTGCTTTTGTAAGTAACTTAACTAAGGACCAGTAATTCTTCAGTCTTTAATATAATGAGAATAGCTAAAAGTATTGTTTTTCTGTGTTGGTCGGAGTCTTTCCACCTATGTTATTCTTTACATTTCCTGTGAATTGAAACTTTGGAGTTTATTATAAATAGATACTCAGTATTCTCATTCTTTATTATTTATTATTAAATATATCTAAATCTTTCATTGTGGCTGGTCTTTTAGAACATATTTTAACCCTTGACAATACTTGCATTTATTTAGTGGCATTGTAGCATTATGCTCCTGAAAGTCTTGCCAATTGGTTAACACTACCATTTGTATAATATTTACTAAGAGTAATTGTGTACCCAGGTAAGAGCCTTAAAGTAGCTGGCTGATGGTAATGAAACTATCTTATAGTCTGGGTGGAGGTGGCATAGCAGGTAAATTTGTGACAGCCTTTCCCAGGTGAGTGTGTGTGAAAATCAAATCGCAAAGAATGTATGTGTCAGCTACTTGGAATAGGGACACTTTGCACTGATTTCTGCAGAGAGAAAGGTGGAGTCTTATTTGGGGCCTGGTGAAGAGGAAGGCCAGCCCCAGGACTGGAGTGTGCTGCCCGTGTGCTGTTAAGGGAAATTGTGCTTGGTGCAGAGAGCTGCTTCTGAAAAACCATGTGTATCTATTTTTCTTATAAGTGAACATTCCCCACCGGTATCAATGGTGAGGATTGAGGCTCCTTGATTACTGGTCCAGAAGAGGGATGCCACACCTTGTTAATATAAATACTGAAAATATCTTAACCATGGTCACAAATGAAGCCAGTTTTCTCAAAAGAAGTTACCACAACTGTGAATAATAGTTTTGCAGTACTCACAGCATATCTGGATCTGGCCACGTCATCGACACTATTCTCCATGCAAACATTATTCATAGGCTTGTAAATGTGAATACAAATCCATATGTGTTGCGGTGGATCACTTTCTATTTGTCTGATAGAACCCATATAGTTAGAATCACAGATGCCACTTCTGAAGAAAAAGTTACCAGTGGCAAATCACGGGGCTCAGAGTTGATCCCTCCCCTATTTGACATATTTCTCTTAGATTTTCAAGCTAAAACTTGTGGCTTATAGTTATCTGAATTTGCAGACAACTGTAAATTGGATGTTATTATTCAATCCTACACTGACTCGCAATTGATCCAACATGGAATAGACAATGTTAACAATTGGTACAAGGACAATAGTCTTAAAATAAATATGAAATATGTCAAATAGTTCCTTTTGGTAAATAAAACATTTCCACATCATAGTATATAGGCAACACACTCAGTCAGACACTGTCATAAAGGATGTAAGTAGTCTTGTTGATAGTTCCTCAGAGATTTTTGTTTCTGTGTCTGCTAACTATCAAACCATCCATCTGTCATACAGTGCCCATTAGTTCTTTGGGACATCATTCAGGCAAACATAAAGGTGCTCTGTGCTCTCTCTCTGGTATCCAGGCAATGAGAGTACTTGAATATTATAACCCCACCCCCTGTTCAGGGGGGAATAACTAAACTAAATCACCAATGTTATGCATAATACCTGCCATCTTCTAAGTGTGTGTGTGTGTTTCTACAGACTTGCTATGAAGGTTACCACTCATCAGTGACATGGTGAGCCTAAAGCCTGCTCCTGGGAAGCCTCATTCAGTTACCACCCCCTCCTCTGAGAGCCAGCATGGTACCCATTTGTCCTGGTAGCATCATCAAGTGTCTGAGCTGCTAGTCATACTTGGGTAACCTGGGCTGTAGTTAGGGCTGTATCCATCTACAATACGAGCACTTGATCATTCCTTATCTTTTGAAATTATGTCCCCATCGTTGTCTGGAAATCCTTCTGTTTGTTTCAACTGATTTCAAAAGTCATGGTCTCTAGAGCCAAAGAAGTCTTAATTCCCCTTTACTCATGCCTTATCAGAGCCATTATGAATATAATGCTCCTTTTTGCATGTGTTTATCAAAACACAGCAGTCATCTATAGAAATCTCAGAGATTTCTAACTAAAACTGCTGGATTCCCAACTGGGTCACAGATAGAAGGACACAGATCATCAAAAATAGGAGAAGTTACCTTTACAAAGAGACCAGTCACCCATGGAGTCCCTTGAGGTTCTGTGTTGGGACCTCCCCTGTTTGGAATCTATTTTTCCAAAGTAAAAGCCAACACCAAAGGGCTCTAGCTGACTAAGTTTGTAGAAGACTGTGAGCTAGGAGCAGTCACTGAAACCACAAATGACTTTGCCATCCTGCAGGAAGGTTTGTCCCAAAAAAGTAACTGGTGTCAAAATCATGGTCTGAAACTAAATGCCAAGAAATGCATTATTGTATCCTTTGGGATGTCATCTACCCCAGGGTACTACTACATTGACAATACGCCCCTAATAGTTGTCCCAGTTGTTTGGAAACTTATGGACAGTGAACTAACTTTTGATCAGCATGTGTCTACTGTTGTAAGAAAGTCCTTCTACATTGTACAGTTTATAAACAAGGGGATTATGTCTAGATCTAGGAATGTCATTTTTCCCCTTTACTTAGCCCTCATTAGGCCAGTTATTGAATATAATGCCCCCTTTGGTATGTATCTGTCCAGACACATGAAGTAACTGGAATGCCTACAGAGGTACCTTACTAAAAGGATACAAGGCTTAAACAACATGTCCTACATGGTCTGATGCAAAGTCCTGTCACTGTACCTGGTATCCTACAGACTGCTAAGGGGTGAATTGTGTCTGGTATTCAAGACATCCTCCAACCCATTACCGATGGATTTACTGCACATCAGCAAGTCAAATGACATGTGAAATACTTAGTCTAGGGATCTAAACCTCTTCTTCAACATCAACAGAATGGTTTGGGGGATAGGTATATTTCGCAGAGGATACCTCTGCTATGGAGCAGACTTCCCATCCACATAAAACAAAGTTCACCCCTGTACATTTTCAACAACAACTTAGATCTATGGATGGGAAACAGAAAATTTACCCCAGGATTGCTCCCTGTACTACTAATGGACAGATGCAAGTGCTAAATGCTTTACCCATGTATAGGTCCCCTCAAATTATCTATGTTATGATCTCTGTTATTTTCATTAGGAGTAATATATTAATTATCAACCATGGGATGGGTAAGGCCAGTCACTGACCAAATGAGATAGGTTATTTCAAGTGCAAAAAGGGAAACTGGCTAGGCTTGAAATGGCCCACAAGGACAGCTAGGCTAGTATTTACCTATGAACCTATAAAAAAATCAGTGGTCTTAAGACCTTCAGTTATCTGGATATACTGGAATCTGTCTCCTTTTGCGTTGCCTCCCATGGTGTCTTATAGACTCCTTTGTGGTGATCTGTGTTCAGCCTTTCAAGCTTTAAAAGAGCCCCCTCCCGGCCTCCTATTCCTTCACAAAACAGATGTTTCTTCAAATACCCAGTTATCAACAGATAAAAAATGCACATTGGTGTCATAAATTCATATCCCGATATATTCTCCCACCTATGGAATAGTCTCCAACTTTATTTAAGCACTTTCGAGGATGGGCCTTGCCCTTCTGCAGACTGGGAACATTTTCTGAAATGGTTTATTGGCCAAGTTTGTGATAGTCTATAGACTGATTGCCTAGTACTTACATATGAACCTCTAAGCTATTTATGGCCATTTTATTGGTCAGATTAGTCCCTCCATTTCCAAAATTGGTTGCCATGGACCAGTATGGGCTTCTGAGAGGACAAAAAGCATGTGATAACATTTTAAAGATGTTTATTCTGATAGTTGGCACTTATGTGACTGGCTTTTCTTTGGTAATTTTAAGTCTTTGAATCCTGAGTTGATTGGGAGTTTTATTTCAGCTTTTGGAGACTTCTTGTTTAATATATTTAAGGGTTCAGTCATTCAGGTAATGGTTTCTTTCAGTATTTTCGCTAATTTTAAACTAATCAGAGATATCAGGCAGGGGTTCTGACTTTTCCTTTACCTTAAGTGTTATACCTTGAGCTACTGGTAAAGAACTTAAGAGGCCTGAGTATTGAGGGACGTGCCTAATTAAGAGTAGTTATCAAATTATCACTCTGTGCAGATTATTTATAGAATATTTGATAGAAAAGATGTACTGATTGTTATGTTAGACTGTATTGGAACATTATCAGGTTACAAGATAAACCAAGCTAAAACAAAATCTTAAGACAGTTATTTTCATACCTTTAGCAATATGACTCTTTCGGGTACCCAAGTAAGTGTTTGGCTTCATGCATGTAGAGAATGATTGAAACTAAACAAGATGAGGTTTTAAGAGAGTGTTAGGCCACATTATAGATGGAAATGGCTCCTTTTGGACTTTCCTATGAAAGTGACGGCAGTTAAGATGCATGTTTTGCCCTTATTCTTGCATACATTTTAGGCTTTTCTGGTGGATCTTCCTTGTCACTGATTCATAAACCTGAAAATTACAGTTATGGGTCTTGTATAGGGCAGCATGGGACAAATTAACCTTGCCAGTAAAAATGGGTAGGCTTATTTAAGTTTATATTACACACCAGCTCATATTAGAGTTGTGCAGCCCAGGGAATGATCTGGCTTTGGTTTCCTTTCTGGCATAGTTTGGGATGTTTTTCTCATCTGATAGAAACTATAGCCTCTGGTATTCAATGGACAATGGCTAAACTGAGGTAACAAGATTGGGTAGAAAAAATGATCTCCATAGGGTATCACCATGAGATCTTTAGGGAAGATGAGGACCAGAGAGTATGGTTAAAGACAGTGTTTGTTCTTAAGTATTATGAACAACTACTTTGGTGTGATATGATCCAAATCTAGGTCCATATAGAGTGAAATTTAATGCTAAGAAGATTATCTCAGGTAATTGTGAATAATAGGTAGATTACTAGAGCTGAAACCAATACCAGAAATAGCATTATGGTTTCTCAGATAGCTTTCTTTCAAAATATACCAACTGGAGAAAATGTAGTGGCCAGAATTTATACAGGAGACATTTTTTAATAAAACATATATGCAAAATAATTAGGTTCTAACAAAAATTGTTGGAGGTGGAGAGCTAACATAATAATTGTAGATAGGTTACTTCCTTCCCAGATATGCAGCAGAATCATAGAGGTTTAGAATACTTAGACAGAACTGTCTGCATAAATGGATTTATACTCCTAGTATGTTGAAGCATATATATTCTTGTCTTTCAGTGAATTGTTGGATATGGAGGTCAAGAGACATGGGTGCTTTAATGTGCATATTTTGACATTTTAGTTCCATGGATATCTATAAAAAATTCTAAGAACATCTGAATCATGTTGGTTTTGGTTCACTTATTACCCCTCTATTGTTGACAGGACATGCCCACTGGGAAGAATGGACTACACATAAGATTACATTAATATAATTACTAAAGTTAATGGCAAAGAAAGCCATCACAACAAAATGGAAGACATAAGAAGAGGTGGGGCTAGAAGACAAAGTAGTGGTAATGCAGGAAATGTGTCAAACAGAGGAGGTTATAATTGCTCAGCAGAGACAGAGTTTTTGTTTTAAATGAATGTCTTCCAAGGCTTGCCTGCAAAGATACACTTTAAGTTGAATTGGGTGAGTACTGGGATAATATATAACTATGTTCTTCTGGTTTTCATTTTTGGGATATCTTTGTTTTTATAGCTTGTTCCTTTCTGGTAGTGGCACACTGGCACAGACAAATTAAGATGACTTAAACATATTTCACAGTAAGAAGTGGGGTGATATATGAAGTAGAGTGAGGTTAAAATTATGTAGAAATATTGATCTTTTGAATATAAAAGTCTGTTAAGCACTGAGCAATGTTTATCATCTCCATTTAGGATGCCATATTTTATGTATGGTTACTCTAACCATGTTGAAAAAAGTTAACATCAAGGTCAAAGAATGAAAAAAAACTTTGGTAGCAATTTTTTTTTATCCTTTTCAAGATGATTTCAGTATACTGGCTGACATAGTACTGTCTGCTGCTATTTTCTTTACCATCAGAAACATTGGCAGAAAATACCCTTTGCTTGTGGTAAATTAATCTCTGTAATTTTGCCTTAATAAGCTCACCTTTCTTCTAAATGCAGCTCCACTGATTGTTTCTCTTGAGAATACAATACTGTGTGTGTAGGCCCCACTCTGTTCCATTATGCTCCCCTACCCCCAATTCTCACTCACCACACTACACCTATATTTATACTTCCCAACCCACACGTACCTCTCAAAATTAACCATTAACATCTAGCAGCACCTCCTTTGCCCTCTATTACTAATAAGACTTCTATCCTAATACTCTTGCAGCCTTCAATAATACATCCTAACCACCTAAACATATGCTACACATTAACCTAGTAATCATACACTACAATAAACACTACTCCCACTATCATGACATACGTGACATATCTTACATTCTTTTCAAGAGCAAAACTTTCTTTTGCAATCACCATAATACTAGTCAACCACCTCAATAATAAAAACATACCTACTAAAAAGGAAACCAACCACCTTGGCAGCTAACACATTACCAGCAGAGTACCTCAAAATAGCAGTAGAAGCTATAGCATTCCCAGTCTCCATACTTATTAATAGATCCATAAAAGGAAATTATGTCCCCAACATCTGGAAAATATCATACATCATACCCTTTCATAAAGGTGGAAATTCTATAGACCTAACCAACTACTGCCCCATAGCCATCCTCCCACCCTGAGGTATGATGAAAAATGTATCCACACCTAGCTGCTCAAATACCTCACTAAAATAACCTACTTTCTTTGACTCTGCATTGCTTTCAGCCTAATCATAGCACCACTACTGTCCTTTTAAACTTTACAAACATAGTTAATCAACTCCAAAGCAATGGTAGTCTAGTCTCAACAGTCTTCCTAGACTTATCTAAAGCATTTGATATGGTCTCACACTGGAAAGTCCTTGAGGAACCAGCCTCTGTAGGCCTTAATACCCCATCACTAACCTGGTTCCACAGCTACTTATCCAATAGGAAACAAGCCCTGAAATGGCAAAAAGACTATTGTCATTTCCTCATAGTCACAGTCAGTGTTTCTCAAGGATCAATACTGGAACACCTACTTTTCAATTTGTTTTATCAATAATCTGCACTTCAATGCTAAACAAGCTAACCTGGTACAATATGCAGATGGTGCCACTCTCATCTGCTCATTCCAAACACTATCCTCCCTACAGGAAAACACCCAAAAGCCCTTTCTAGCCATAGAATCCTGGCTAGGTATCTCAGACTTGCTCATGAATGCTAAAAAAAGAAGACTAATGCTTTTCACCCCTAAAAACTACTCACACCAAAAACAAACGTTCAATCTTTTCATATCCTATCAGCCAACAAAACAAAAATAGAATATGTCACACAGGCAAAATTCCTTGGAGTAATGCTGAATGATAATCTCAGATATGGCCAGCACCTGCTCCTAGCCATCAATATGCACTACCCAAGGCTAATCCTCCGTACTCAACCTAAACTCCACCATCAGAGTTACACCCCCTTTACTTAACCTTTCTGTAGCTTAATCTTACGCATGTGATGTTATATCTCTATTACTAACAAATCTCACTGTATCCATCCATCCACAACTTCTCTTTCTGATTTTTTGCACATGGGGTCTGGGTGTCACTTCACCAGTGACAATCATCTAGAACCAAGGTTTACGCCGTTGGGTAGCTAACCCTGCAGTGATACGTCTTCCACACTATACTCTCGCACACACACTCACACCTATGACCAATTTTAGATTATCAGAGCTCACTGTATATTCTCCCACAATTGTCATTTACACTATTCATCTACAGATGGCCACTCCACCCTCTACTTACTTTCTCTCCTACAACATTTCCATTTCTCAGGTAACTACTACTACCTCTGTTTTTTAATACAGGTCTGTACACGCTCTTTACCTCAATCTGCCTAATGTTTCATATAACTACTTGCCTTCTTAGGTTCTACCTCCTGCTAAATCCCTTGCTGACTTTGTTATACTTCTCTGTACTTCCAACTGATAAGCACATTACATAATACATCCACTGTCTATCTGTGTAATTTCTCTATAACCAACTACCTCATGAAAGAAAAAAAATGTATTTCCATACAGTCATAGGCTATAGTATTTTATATAATGTGCTCTAGATGTATTCATATAATTGTATTATCATGTAAACTCAATGTATTTTACAAATTGTCATTTTTTCTATCTTTGAATATATTTGCTTATATGTGGAGCTTTTCTCCCTGGGCCTCTGCTGAAAATAGGATAAACCCCAGTCGGAATGTCCCAGTAAACAAAGAGAAATTAATAAATTCAAGGTAATAGGTTTATTTATTTAAATGATAAATTATATGTATGCGGTGTTATTGTTTTCTGTAATGATAACTGTTTTTTGTTGTGGTCATGTGGAACAATTTATAATAATGGTCATTTATTAAAAGTTAATGGTCATTTATTAAAAGTTAATGTCCTTATTTTCTAATGATGGTTTTGCCTCTGACTACTTAAAAATCACTGCTGGCACTTTTTTTCAGACTTTGCACCTACTGAGTGTTGATTATCTGTCCCTCCAAGCCAAATGGGATGTATATCAGAAGACCGAATAGAAAAAATATCGAACGGCAAAATAGCGAAAAGACCGGACCTTGAAGTGCTGTTTGCCAGAGCACGATACAGTGAAGATTGGAATATTTGCCCTTTCCTCACTGTAGTGTGATCTCGGACTTAGTATATATATTTAGCAGGGGGTGTGGGGGCGCAACCCCCCACAATAGCAAGTTCGAGGTCCAGTCTTTTCGCTATTTTTCCGTTCGATGTTTTTTCCATTCGGTCTTCTGATACAGACCCGCCAAATGACCCATTCATTCCCATCAACAGTGCAAGGGTTAACAGGAAGGGAACATCATTACATTAGCCATCAGGGTGGGTCATGTTTTAGCTATCGGGGTGGGTCATGTATTAGCTATCAGGGTGGGTCATGTATTTCTTCTTATGCTCTACCTCTCATGCACACTTAGGTACACTGAGGAAGGGTGTGTGTGCAATAGGCTGATGACACTGGGCAGTCCCTCACTTCCACAATGGACACTCACCAGCAAGCAATCCCATCCCCCACTCTTGTGAAAGAATCTGACCTCCCTGTGTACTCCTTGGGCACACACCACACCCCTTACCCCTAGAGGGAGGTGAGCAGGTACTTCACTTCTGTCCCACCTTACCTGGCTCCTTCCATGCAGGGGCCACTAAAATAACTCAGGTCCCCTGAGTTGCAGTTTCCAGCTCATTCCTTACCCCTAGGAGTTGCTCATCAGTTTTGGGCCCTCTCTTCTTCATCAGCTTCATAGATAACATGGTTTCTCATTGTGGCCCTGCTGGTCTCATATGTTACAGAGGGGATTCCATTGTTTAGTGTTTTACAAATGGCACCTTAACCTATAGCATAGTCAGTCTAGTTTTACTCTGACTGTGACCTGTATAGAGTACTCAGGTCTCTGCCTTAGTACTACCAGAGCCAAAATAAATGCTTTTTTTTCCCACAAGAATTGCAACTCCCCATCCCACCCCACCCACAAATAACTTTTAACAACAATTTCCTGTCAGGTAAGCTTTTGGGAGTTATTCTATACCATGTTAAAACATTATTTATCATTTTATTTGCTTACTGTATTTTTGACCAGGAAAGTCTGTAAGGGTAGATTCCATTTTCAGTGGATGCCCAAACCATAAAGGCACCACAATAAAAGTCATGGTAGAAATATTACAGAGAAATTGGTCTAAAGACAAAAATGGTATTATGTATGTTTCCAAAAACAAATTAAAACCAATACTGCAAAGCATATACAGATTTAAATTACATGTTGACTTATACACTAACCAGAAACTGAGCCTCCTGTGCTGAATACAGCAGTTTGCGATTTACCACACAGACCTGACAGCTGGGGTGTATTTACTCCCAGCCTGCTTTATGTTTTATCCACTCCGACAAACCTTCACCCTATCTAAAACTGGAGCAGATGTACAACATCATCTCAAGTTTGCCTCTAAACACTCTGCGAGGGGTCATCAGTGTATTTCTGTAAGATACACATGATGAGTAAAATGTTGTTAGAAAGCAATGGCTCATCAAACAATATATAGAGAAGTTTAATCCAGTGGCTACACTTTAAATCATAAAGTAAAGTATTTTGCAGCCTGGCTCTGTGGAGTATTGGGATAAAGCCTTGACAGTGACCAAGATGACTGAAGTTCGATTAGCAGCTCGGTTGATGGAAGACCTGGGCAGGGGGGAGATCAGGAGTGAAAATCGGACGTTGGTTCAATCAACCTGAGGGATTGGAGGTGGCTAGCTCTCCTGCATTGCTGGCCCCTACTGGGGAAGTAGGGTGACATCATAATGAAGCTATAGGAGGTGTGGGGAACACATGCTCATGTAAGCCAGAGGGCAGTCCAGAAGCAGGCAAATGTATGTCCCTAGGTAGTCTCTCTAGGATAGCAATATATGCAGAGGTTTCATCAGCCACTGCAATGAGGGGAAGTTACGTTGTCCCAATCTGGTCTGCAATCTGGCCTGCTTCCTTAAAATCAGACTTGTCTCTGAGTGGAATAAATGGGTCTTGGATTAAGACGTAATGGACCACAGGACTCTCTCATGCCCCAGAGAGCAAATGGGCAGGGATCTCACCCTGTACCAGGAATAAATTAACTGATTTGGCAGGTAGGGGAGCCAACAATATGACCAAGAGGACAGGAAGATAAAAAAGCATAAAATACCGCATCATTACATACTGGGAGTCAATGGTATAAACTCAAAACTTGCAAGAATCCTGTCTTCTATATGCTGTTTTATCTACATGCAAATTCATGTAAACTGCTGACCTTCAGTCCTTTCCTGCCCAAAATGCACAATTCAGGCTAAGTTAAAGGTTAGGCAGTATTCACAGTTTACCAGCCATGTCCAGACAATTGTCAGTGTTGAATCCAATTTTAGATATTCATTCCAAAATTAACTAGTTACTTATTTCTTCCCTTTGCAAACTCATTGTTACCTTTCAGAGTTGCACAACACCTACATCTTTGTTCCTTATCAAGCACAAACTGGCAACTATATTTTATGTTTCCTTTTACTGATAGTACTCCCAGATCTGTACACATTCCATTCCACAGACACAAATTCTATTCCAAGGCAGAACGTTTATAGAAATAAAAAAAGTCTGTCATTTCACAGGTGCAGAGTTTTAAAATAGGTATGCAGAATATGCTTTATAAAATGTGATCAGTATCCCACAGTATTGCATTTAAGAACAGCCTATGCCATTCTGTACTATTCTAACAAATACTTTCCCATATATATCATTATTATAATGCTATATATAGCTTTTGCTCAGAAGCTCCCACATTAGTCAGACAAACTCGTATAATCTGTATGAAAACTCTTTTTTCACTGCTGTTGCACTCAGATTATGAAACAGACCACCATATCTGTAAAACAGTTTTTGCACACACCCACATACAGAGCAGTACTCCGATATTATTTCTTCTGAAAAGAGGACTGCATATTTACCTAGATTTCAAACTCCCTGCCATTGTAATTTGCGTACCATTTAGCATGTAGGCTCTGCTCACTTATGCCATTGTTATTTATTTTTGACTGGTCGGTGGCTATGGGTAAAGGTAAATACAGTGTGTTTGTGTGTGTGTGTGTGTGTGTGTGTGTGTGTGTGTGTGTGTGTGTGAGAGAGAGGGTCCAAACTGTCTTGTGTAATGGTAGTGTTAAAGAAAGTATTTTTAAGGTGTTTATCAAGGTAAGAGCATAGTTAGAAGTAGGGACAAGGTTAGTGTGAGGGTTAGCATGCATTACTAAGGTGGAATTGGTCCTGTATCACTTTTGTATCTATTATGTAGGTGTAACTGTTATATTATGTCTGTTATATTATGTTTATATTATTGATGTATACCTCATCTGTATATAGTGCGGAAATCTGGGAAAGGTCTCTGAACTTTACCAAACATCCAAGATGTTTGCTTTAAAATTAAGCAACACCGGAACATGTTTATTCATCAGTCTACTCTATACAAACAAATTCCCCTTTTCAGCACATTCAAATGAGACCTGCTTCTTGTTGTTTACAGTGTTTAAAATTAAATCTTCCTTTGCAGGACTGCTCAGCAGTAGGAAAAAAATCTTCATTCCATTTATGAAAACTGAAAAAAAAGAAAAGAAAACAGACTCTGACAGTATAGGTCTGAAACTGTCCACTTTCAGAACCATAATATATCTACACAGAAAACAACTGCATGTTTTTAATATAGCCTTTTTTCACATTTTGAAGCTTAAGGCATGTTTACTGAAAAGATAAGTGGAATGTAACTACTTTCACATTTATTTTCTAAAAATTGCTTGCATTTTCATTTATTTAATACAGCTTACTTCACTTTTTCTACATTTCTTTTCTTAAAAAAACAGCGATATATTTCTTAGCTCATTTTATCTTTTCTTCACATAGACTGGCAGGTAGCACAGAGGGCTATTTAATGCTTCCTGACAGTGCCAGAGCTATCTTATGACAAAGATTAAATCTATAAATGTTGGTGTTATTAACAGTACTCTACAAGTATTCAGTCATTTTTCTAGTATTACAAACTGCTGCTCTTAGGTACCTCTAAAATTCAGAAGTATATGATGTTTTTGTCAGTTAGAGTGATTATTTTGATACTGATCATATCTGATCCATTTGAACTGTCTTGGTTATGTATAATTTTTGATTAAACATTCATTTATGTATTTATGCATGTATTTATTTTTCATTTATTTACTTACTAGGATCTGTTCACCAGGATAGTCCCACTAGGACTATGGCGTATTTAAGCAATAACCCAAGCCTGGGTGTGGGTAATGCTGGATTTACCCATGGTTGGTGTGGTTTGGTCATGAGGATGAAGCCCGAGTGACTAAACAAAGACAACCATGGATAAATCCAGCATTACACACACCCAGAAGAGGGTTATTGCTATTATACAATGACATTATTTAAAAAAAAAAAAACGTACTTTTCTTAAATAATGTCCTTGCATAATGGCACCGTGCTGTCCTTCTGCCACTGGACAGCTCCGCTTTGCCATTGCTGATGTATTGCGCATGCATTTGGAACTTGTGTTCCCATCCAGTACATTAGTGCTCAGGAAAGTAAACAACGGAGAAAAGAAGATCTCCATTGCTACGTTTTTTTTTTTTTAAACCCTTAAAATTAAAGAATATATCAATGGAAAAAAGTTCGGGCGACCGGACCTTTTTCCGTTGTATATTCTCAATGGGCACACTGGTTGGGCTGGCCAATCAGCGTGCTTTTTACGATGTTACCGGCCAGTCATTGTATAATTTCAGGGAAGAATTGAGGTGGTATTTATAGCAACCAGAGAAATTTTGGCCAGATAAATGGGCCTTGCCTATAACTGATAAAATTAAGGCACAGGATTTTCATAAGTTTTAAGCTTTATTAAGATATGTTTTGTGGTTTAGTTATGATACCATTTTGTCGAATGAGGAATTTTATAGTTTCAGTACTGTTTAAGTATTCCTGAGTTCTCTTACTGTTATACTTACTGCGGAGGCCTCATTACCTTTGGCTTGTTTGTAGACTTGACTGCAGCATTTAAAGCCATTAACCATAATATATGACTTAGAAAATTGCTTAAATTTAATTTTGGACAATATAATCAAATGGTTTTAAGACTACATCAAAGACAGATTCTTTCAAGTTAATGCCAAAAACTCTCTCTACCTCTCACAAAATTAAATTCTTAGTACAAGGCTTTTTCTCAGGTCTCCTTCTACCCCTCTTTTAATGACCTTATTTCCGACTTACTCTATTGAATTTGCCATGCACGCAGACAGCATATTGCCAATTTAATCTAGTAAATCATGTTCAGTTATGCAAGAAAACTTACAAAAAAGATTCTCCAGTCTCTGCCATTGATCTTCTACCAAAGGACTACTGATCAGCCCCCCCCAAAAAACACGATGTCACAGTGATTTTTCACAACACAGAATTTAGCAGACGTACCATCCCTGCTGATTAAAGACGACCCAGGATAATATCTCTAATGTCACTGAATACAGATACCCAGGTCTCAGTTTAGATCTTTGACATTCACAACCCATACTAACAATGTAATTAGATAGTTGCAACTAGTTAGTTATATCCCAACTAAAATTATTTTACATGACATCTCAAATACTTTCTCCTGTTGCCTGCATAGATATAACAACAATTTATCTGTCCTAAAACGAGTATATGCCCTTCCATTTTTAGGTTTTCACTCTTCATACAATACTCAAAGAATACAGATAGCTGTAAATGTGCACATTTGTTTCATCGGCCGATCCATGCACACACCACTGTGATTTCCTAAAGAGCTTCAAATGTGTTCCAGTTCCAAGCAGGGCTACACTTCTCTTAGAACATTTATTATTCAATATAATAAAGCTAAGTCATGGTCCACCACTGAGAGTTAAACTTTCTCTTAAAAAGGCAAGCATATGCTCTTAAGCAATCAAGATGAATGCTCCAAGCTAGCCTAGCTTTTATTTAAAAAACGCCTTTCCTAGGAAAGGGTCTCCGATGTGAAACCACCTCTGAAAAGAAATAAGAAAGCAGCAAACCCTGGAAACCTTTAAAGAAGCATAGAGAGTAGAGTTCAACAAAGAAGCCATATGCATGTGCTTTTTTGATTAGGATTCAGTAGGCAAATGTCATAAGCCGCTATGCATTAGCACATTCCATTCTGATATCTACATATACATTGAAATTTGCATATTTATTGAATAAATTGTACATAGTTACATATTTATTTCATTTTGTACTATTACTTTCTTCAGCATATTCCTACTATGTATAGTATACCTTCTGTTACAATAGTGTTTTATCTCCTACATGTCATATATTCTGAGTGTATATAATTTGTTTATAGTTTGTATTATTGCTTTTGATGGTCTTTGCTTGCTCTTTGAACTTAGGTTGTGACTGAAAAGTGCTAACAGACTAGCCTCCCTACCCAGCAAACACACAAATGAACAAATGAATAAATACATTATAACTTATTCCACCTTCAAGCCTTGTTTTAAATGTTTTTTTTTTTTTGTTTTTGTTTTTTTTTTGTGGCATGCCTATGTGACTGGATTTATTCTGTCAGATATTTTCATATATGAAACTGCCTCATAATGTTCCACAATACTAGATGTCCTTTTCTGGTTGTATCATGTACAAAATAATATCGTCTGCAACTGATGCCAAGGTTTCCTGATTACCATACCAGTTATATCCTTGAACTTCTGAATCCCTTATTTTCTTTGCTAATGTCTCTAAATATAAAGGAAAATAGCAAAGGGGGAAGAAGACATCTCTGCCAGGTTCCTCTGGTCAGACACAGCTAGTCAGCAACAGATTGTAAAAAGGTCTATTAGGGAACAGAATATACTAGACATTGTTTGTGTTCCTAAAGAAATTACTGTTATTTCAAGTCACGTTTTACCTCCGTTGATGTGCAATTATCACGGGGTTATAAAGGTTAATTTTTTGCTAGATAATTCTGCCAAACTGAAATCTAAACCAGTGCACAGAAGATTAATTACAGATTGTATGGAAGCAAAACAGTCACTGTGTAAAACTAATTGGAGTGATGTGCTCAGTGGAGAAAATGAGAAGGAATATGGAAAATTTTGAAAGAGAAATTCTTAGAGTGGGAAAAAAAAGTTTAACATCAGGATCTAGGCATACAATGTCTAGGGGATATATTTCCATAACAAAAATACACCTGATTAAATTGAGAGACAAAAAAAAATAAGAAATAGAAAAGAGATTAAACTACAACTTTGAAAACTGAAATAAACAAGATGGACAAACAGAGTAAGCACAGTGTGAGACAAGATCAAGACAATTTGCAGAAAATTTATATAAAGATATTGAGCATAATAGGAAACCATTTTAAAGAGTCATAAGATATGGAAGGAGGAAAGGCATACAAATTTATAAACTGTGTGTAGCAAAATTTGTTTTCATATACAACAGATTATAGATATATTTACAACATTTTATTCAAAACAGTTGAGATCCAAAAAGGCGGTGATAAGTTGCACTACTGACATCCAGGTAACCTCAGATACTGAAATCAAATTAGATTATATTGAAAAAGAACTATACAAACTGGATCCAAACAAAGCATGTAAATTAGACAGAATTAGTAATCATGACCTGAGAACACTTTAGCAAGAACTTACTGTACTGTTCTATCTGTTATTTATTAGGTCATATAAATGTGAGGAGATTCCTTACAATTGGAGGCATGAGCTTATTAAACATGTCTTTAAGGGAAAGGGGAGTAGGACAAACCTAGATTCATACTGACTCTTAAGTCTACTTTCATGTTATGAAAAAATAATGGAGAAGGTAATATTAGATAAGTTATTGTCAGAACTGGATAGGTTGGGACTTGAAACCATATATCAGCATGCATATGTTGAAACTAGATCTATTACCACTTGTAACATGATGTTCTATAACAATATAATAACAGCTATGAATGAAAAATTGTGCTGTGATGTAATTTATATAGATTTAACTTCAGCATTTGACAGGGTCATATGCAAACTATTGTTAATAAATTAGAACAACTAGGTGTTGATGTACTCCTGATAAGATGGATTGCTGCATGACTTACAGACATGGCAAGTATCATAAGGCAATTGGACAAGTGAAATTATTGGTTACAGTCAGAGTGTCCCACAGGGCTCTGTCCTAGGCCCATACTTGCTTTGATTGTATCTTTCAGACCTAACTTTTTCATCTGAGGTGTTCTACTGTCCTACAGTCTGTATGCAGATGACCTGAAATTGGGTAAAGTGATTACATATGTTACAGATTGGGCATGTCTGCAAATGAACTTGACTAAAGTGACTATTTGGGCACAGGAGAAAATATGCTGTCAATACATCAAAAACTAAATACTTGAAATTTAGGAGACATAAACTGAAAGGTTAATATTTAATACAGCACACGGTGATTGAAACTGTAGGCTCATTTAAGGACCTGGGTATATGGCTAGATCCAGCTCTAAGTTTTTTCTAATCATATCAACTAATTTGTTAATGATAGTTATAGAACTATAGGTTGTATAAAAATATTTATAAAGTCCAGGAAATCAGAAATGATCAAATCATTGTTTCTTAATTGCATTAGACCCAAACTTGAGTACGGAATAACAATATGGAAGTGTTGTAAGGAAACAAGCATGAGTAAACTGGAAAGAGTACAGTTGAAATATACCAAGGGCATTCATGGATGTGAAAATTTAGGTTTTTATGAAAGGCTAAAATATCTGAACTTGTACATTGTCTCTCATATATATATATATATATATATATATATATATATAGAGAGAGAGAGAGAGAGTTAAGAAGAGATGTTATTCAAGTATATAGGGCATTCACTAATTATATAAACCTTCACAGGAATGATAACAAATATGTATCAGCCATTTTCCTAGACCTCTCAAAAGCATTTGATATGGTCTCCCACTCCATTCTACTAGACTCACTAACATCATTATCCTTCACCTCCTCTACTATAGCCTGGTTCAGAAGCTGCTTGTCTGACAGGCAACAATCAGTCCAGTGGAAAGGAACTCTGTCTACACAACTTCCAGCTAACATAGGTGTCCCACAGGGCTCTATACTGGGCCCGCTGTTGTTCTCTATTTTCACAAATAACCTCAAATGCTCTACACAACATGCCACACTCATACAATATGCAGATGATTCAACTCTGATCTGCTCCGCCTCATCTCCCACCACCCTACATACACTCACTCAAGATACCTTTATCTCGGTAGAAAAATGGATATCTGGGATCCAACTAATTCTAAATCCCAAAAAGACAAAACTGCTACTATTTACCCCTAATAGATAAAAAAAAACCCTCTCCTTTACCATAACGGCACCACCATCTCCCCTTCTAACCACACCAAACTTCTGGGCATTGAAATAGACAATAATCTCCACTTTGATGTTCACATCTCACATACCATAAAACTAGTACACAAAAAACTAGGCTCCCTATACAGGCATAAGTCCTTTCTCTCACAAAAAGCAAGAGTCACTCTTGCACAAAGCCACCTCCTCTCAACTCTATTATACGCAGCACCAATCTTTACCCAAGTAAGACAATGTGACCTAGACAAACTAGAATCATGCTACAATAAAATAGCCAAGTTTGCTACTAACTCAACCTATAGAACCCATCACTGTGCTGCACTAAAAGAACTAAAATGGCTTGAGCTACCACAGCTACTTAACTATCACCAGCTGGCACAGCCTACAATATTCTCAAATATCCTGAAAAAAAACCCTCATTATCCAACCTACTTACTATCTATACTACAAACCGATACCTAAGATCCAGTGAAAAATCTCTCCTCTCCATCACCAAGGCTAACAATAATGCAGGGAAAGCGCTCTACTCCCACACCGTTGCCAGAAATTGGAACTCTCTTCCCCTATCTGTGTCCACTGCCCCCTCCACATCCATATTCAAAAACTCCCTCAAATCGCGCCTTCTTAGTACATGGTTATGCCCTTGTATCACATAACCCTACCTATACTACTATTAATTCCCCAAATTCCTCTCTGATCACATGCTGGAGCTCTGATCCCCTGTAGGCTTGGTCATCTGAAAAGGTACTTTTAACTGTAGAATCTTACTTGATATATTTTCTTTTCTTACCAAAGTATGACTGACATTGTCTTTTTACCCATGTTCTATATCTTTTACCTGGAGTGTTTTTATTAATTCTTGTTATATTACTATGTTCAGCATACATGATGTAACCTGTTTTGTGTATTATGCTGGATGTACTGTATTTGTATAACTTGATGTTGGAGCTTTTCTCCCCGGGCCTCCGCTGAAAATGGACCTGGTCCAGTTGGAATTTCCCGGTTAACAAATGTAAAATAAATAAATAAATAAATAAAATAATTTAGAGACAACAACCTCTCGGAATGTTTGGGATTATCAAAAAATAGTAAAGAATCATTGGACAACCTATGTAGAAGATTCTACAGGAATGAGAAGTGTACTAATTTGTTCTCTGAGAGATCAACTGATGCATGGAACAGACTACCAAATTACAATAAAGCAAGCACTAGTTTAGATATTTTTAAGATTAGCCTGGATACTTATTCTGGGAACAACTATTTTGGTATTTTGGCAGGCTAGAAGGGCAGCAATGCCCATGCTTGAAGTATTTGTATGTATGTGTGTATGTATGTAGAGAGGAACCTTCTCTTTTAAAATTTTGCCTCTGATTCCTTGTTTATCCTCATAATTAACCTTATTATTGTATCAAGGAATAAAAATGCTTCCATCTCCCGATTCAAAAAATTCCAACTTACTCTGTTGAATGCTTTGTCTTCATCAAAACTCACCAACAACAGTGGTATTTTCTTACATTCTGCTTCTCTCTGGATAATAATTGTTCTATTAATGGTATCAAATGTTTGGGCTTCTCTCCACAAATCCACATTGATCCATATCTATCAATTTTGGCAACATCTTTGGCATTCTTTTATATAGACATAAACACTTTTTATAATTATGGTTTAAAATTTAAATGGGCATATATGAAGCAGGGTCTGATTGGTCTTTTCTGTCTTTAGATATTATAGCCACCACAACTTTCTTTCAGGATGCTGTTGCTTCCCCTCGTTTTAATATACTGTTAAATAAAGCCTTCCAGATATTTATCACTTTCTTCCCTCCTAGCTTCCAAACTTCCATGAGAATGCACTCTATTCCTGGAGACCTTCTTGCAGATTGATTATACATCAAGATTTTTATCTCATCTCTTCCTATCTTAACTGCTAACTGTTAAGATTAATCTACGTCTAACCTTGGCATGCTTAAGTCTTCCAGAAATATTTCCATTTGTGCTCTTTCTTTATTTCCACATTTTTCTGCTTTATACAAATTTCCATAAAATTTCAGAATATGTCTAATGCCTCTACAGGATCTCTGGTTGTTTTCTTGTTATAGGCTTCCTAAGTTTGTCAGCAGCCCTTTCTACTTTCTGTTGCTTATGTTGTTGTGCTGGAGTTATTATTAAAAAACAGTTGCTTAACAGCAGTCTTTCTAAACTCATGTATATTATCCATATACTCTTTTATTTTCTCTTTAACAATCTGTAGTTGTTCCTTTTTTGTTCTGTGAGAATTCCCTTGTTTTGCAATATTTAACCTTTGTCACTCTCTCTAAATAATTCCTGTTACTTCTTAACCAGATCTCCTTTTTTATATTTCTACTCTATTTTTAAACTCCACTTTCTTTTTATGCCACTCACTAGCTATAACATCTGAAGAAATTATCTTCTATAATAATTCTTGAATAATTTCCACTACCCATTCTTTAAATTCTTCTCTTTTTAACAAGTAGGTGGGGAAGAACCAGTGTCTCATTTTTACTTGATTACCTTGCATTTTATCTTAGTTGTTATCGGCACATGATCTGAAATAGTTATTGGATGTATTGAAAATTTCAATTATTTAAAATTTCAATTAAACACACATATTCATGTGAACTATAATTTCTGTCCAGTATAGCCATTATTATATCTTGTGGAATAATATGTTAATTATCTCCAAGTTCCTACAAATTAATTCACATTTTCCATACCAAATATTTTCATGAATTTCTTTAGAAACTAACCCTCCTTTGTTACATTTTCCCTTCTAGATCCCCTAGATACATCCTCATTGTTACAAATCAAGTTCCAATCCCCACCTGTAAGTAATATTCCTTGCTGAAAGTGGATTATTTCTCCCAGAATTTTCTTAAGCTCCATAAAAACAGTTTTAGGTGGAATATAAATACATGCAGTGTAAACCTCCTCTCTTTACAGTTTACTACCACAAATCAACCATTATTATCTTTTTCGTCTCTGCTATCACTATTGGAGCTTCTCTAGCAATTAATATAATTACTACCTGTTTTCTTTGTCTTTGATATTCTACTGAATATCCACCTTGAAATCCTTTTTCTATCAAATTCACATGCTCACTTCTTTTCAAATATGTCTCTTGTAGCACTGCTATTTGCACTCCACATTTCTTCATATAATTCAATATTCTTAACTTTTTGTCTATACCTGGGAGGTCATTCATGTTCCTAAATAATATTGATAGTGTAGCCATTACAATAAGAAGTTATTATTCCCATCTATGATGTATGACAACTTTTTAAAATGTCTATTTCCAGCTTTTGAGTTAAATGCACCACTAATATTTGTCAGGTTTATCTTTTATACAGTTATTTTTTGACATCTATGTTTGAACCTGTGTTGAATTTTACAAGACTTTTTATTTTAATAAAAACCCTCATAAAAAGCCACACCAGAACACCCCATAACCCATTAACCTAAACACAAAAAACAATGTACATCTTCAAATAATGAAGTTTAACCCTCCTGATAGGAAAAATTGTCCCAAATTGACAGCTGCACCCATAGACATTACTCAACCTAAAATTAAGGTTATTCATGCTAAGGTGCAAGTTACAGCCTGTGCTCCTACTTACATAATTGCTGTATTTTCCTGCTTTATCTTTGTTCCCCTTCCAGATGTGAAAAACAGCTTGCATGCTTTCAGAAAATACTTATAACCTTAAGAAAAAGTGCAGTGGCTATCTTTCTAGTAAATGCATTGAAGTATTTAGGTATCAGGAAAGCTGTTACTTTTTATTCACTTCCAGTAATTTAAAACTTTATTTTTTACTAAGTTGCTCTTCCTCATGCCTTTTAATTTTATGATTCCCTCAGCAAACAATGCCCAGACCTTTTAATATTTATTGCCTACATCTGTACTTAGCTTGTCTCCATGGAAATATAACAACAGAATGTACAACTGCCTTCATCTGCAAACTTCTCAACTTATGCTGAGCATTGATTTGCTAAAAGAAAACTTTTCATAACATTCACAATTATTCTCTTATTTTTAAAGCCCACATGCTCACACACACACACACACACACACACACACACACACACACACACACACACACACACACACACACACACACACACACACACACACACACACACACATATCTTGCCATTACATTAAGCCAAGGGTATTAATCCAGACATTAACCTAGGCAAAAGTAAGAGAAAGCATCTCAACTCCACACATATTATTATCAGTGAATTTCTACAAGCTATCCTCCAACCAAAATAACCCAAGACTACAGCATATTAACGTAAACATGCTTTTGTCCAGCCTTTCTTCTCTTTTTACATGTTAATGCCTCCATTTCTTAAAAAAAGCACTTGTGTATTTTAGTATATTTATCACATATAACATGAAATGTTTTATACAAATATTTTTCATAGCAAAAATTGTTTTACTTACAGTAATTTTTTCATCCTTTAATATCCTTCCAAAAATTAATGACATGAAGTGGGGCATAAGCCTTTCAGTCCCCTCACAAGTTTAACAAAGTCAACAAAAGTGTAATCTTTCTCTGCTACTTTTTTCTTGTAAAGCCATATTTCACAAATGTGATCAATGCTTTTATAGTCTCACATTTAGTCCCTAATTTCACTGTTGCTGGTCTTCTTCCTGTTCATCTATATCTCCCAATGCCAGACTCCGGCTCATGTCCAATGTGTACTTGATTCTTTTAGTGAACTCCTGTGATTTTTTTCTGTCTGAGTTTTTCCCTTTGGAACATGGAAAAAGGCTTCAATGGCAAGTTCTCTCCATGAGCTTTATTATCAGAAGTATGAGAAGCAAACCCCCTTCTGTTTAATGGCTCACTTTTTATGGTTCACATTTTATTGGACAAAGTTTTATATTTCCTCTTTAGTCTGTTGTGCATCAAAGATGACTTTGACCCCAAAGGAAAAATATTCTGAAGATAGCTGGATACAGCAGCTTGAATCTTACACCTGCCTGTCAACATTCCCTGATTACTGGAATAAATTTGTTTTTTTTTTTGGCTGGTGGACAGTGAATAATCATTTTCCGCAAATACTATATTGTCTCCAATTTTTAATACTTTGCCCTTCTGTCACAGTTTTGTCAGGATCAACTCTTTCTGCTGGTATGAGTGCATCATACAGGTATTGGCTGCTTTCTCATGGTCAGCTGTGGAGCATACATATGAAATGCCCTTTCAATTAAAAAATCCTGTTGTGGACTACCAGTCCAGTTGCTTATTCGTGTTTTCTTAAAATTAATACAGTCTGTTCCTTCCAGTTTCTTTTTACAGCAGAAAATCTTAGGTTTTCTGTGCATGTCCTGCCCTCTACCTCTACCAGTTTTTGAGCATCTCTTTTTGAGTAGTCTCATACTCAGTCCACCTTTTCTTCATTTTAGCCTCTGATTTTTACAGTTTTATCAGTTCATCTGAATATCTGTTTAAAGCTTCTTCCATTTTTCCAGACTTGTATTATTTGTGTTGATATACTTCCTCAATGTTTAATTTATTTTAATCATCTCTGAGTGCATTTGATTTATTTTTTTCCTCTACATTGGTGGAATCCATCTCTTGTACCCAAGCTGGAGCTTGAACTGCTATTTGCTGATCAACTGTAGGATTCTTCCCAGTCAGTATTTTTTCTTCACCTTTTCTAGTTGATTTTCTTTCAGGTTCCCTATGTTTCTTCTTTGTCGGCATCCAGGCTGTGTACTTACTAGCCAGTAACTGAATTTTACTAAAACTGGTAGAATTACTAGCCCTTATCTTTCAATTTATTTTTTCACATCGGGGGAGCTGAAACTAAGCTGTTGTTCAGTGTGCAGTCATCTTGGAATTCTGTTCAAACTTTATTTATTGTAGTTTCAAAACTATTCATATGTTTTTGCAGCCTATAATCTGCAGCCAATGACTGCTGGGTATTCAAAACTTAAGTTTATTTTGAACTCTTGTTCTTTTATTTCCTTTTTCTTTTTATTCAACCCCTTTTTTTGTTCCAAGACTTAGACTGTACAACAAAAATTCTTAGATAACCATTTTAATAAATTTAAAAGTCATAATGTTTTGGGATAGAAGACTTAATTTCTGCAGTAGTAGCTTCTAATTTGAAGGCGCTGAATTTGGGTTTAATTCCACATCCTTGTAAAGTTATAATTATCTTCAAAATTATTAGAACAGTCCTATCTATAGTGTAGGATTATAAGATTTAGAGCCTTCTGACAAATAAATCTGAGAGACATGCTAAATCTTTTTATGTATTAACTTTTCTTAATTTATCTTGTAATGATCAGTATGATGGAAGTCCCTGCTTCTGAATTAACTGTTTTTATATAGCTCACTTCTCCTGATATTAGAAGAATGGTGAAGTACTTAGAATTTCTACAAGATTTTTTAGCCAGCTTTCACATTATGGCATCAGTAAATATTAATCTTTACTATTCTCCTCAGCAAGAGGAGCTATGAGTCTTAAGTGTCTAACAACATCTAAATTTTGTTATTAGTACCAGATGCCAACCCGTGTCTCCTCATTTTTAGTATTTGTAAAATATGATATTCCCTTCTGTTCTCTTTAGCTCTGTAGCCATCAGTACTTGACTGAAATTGAAACATTGTTTTTCGTAATCTTCCATTGCTAAATGATCTATTTTTTTCTTTGTTATTTTATATATCTATGCATTGAGGAATGTGTTTCCTACTTCTTCAGTATTTAAAAAGCAGCATTATAACTATTTTTCCCTTGCGCAGGCATTAGGAACTTTATGAGGCGTATTTTTATATATCAACTGACCAATTTTTGTACCTTGAACTGTTTCATTATATTATACTGCTCATTAATTCAATACTTTCAGGCATATTGTTTCATTTCAGTACTTTTTTTACAACATTATTTCATGAAAAGTTGTAAAATGATTGAATAATGGTACTAGATAACAAAGGCCAAGCCAGTATGTATTTTGTCTGGCAGTGTTTTGATATTTAAAAGTTAACTTAGTAATATTAACATACATACATATATATATATATATATATATACATATATATATATATATATATATATATATATATATATATATATATATATAATTCTTATGCTGTACTCTTCACCACTTTTCATTCTTGATACTGAAACATATTTTACTTTTATTCATGTATCAGCCATGTGATATAATCAAGATCTTACTTTTCCTGTAAGATTACTTAAATATACCTTTCCTTGAATGTATTGTATTTATATTCTGGCACAACACATCTGTGAAACCATAACTGGCATTGCATTATGCCATTCTAGCTATATGTGCTAGAGACATTTGAAATAACTCTGTGATCATAGGTTGTTAAACTCCTTTATTATTTCAAGAGGCATATAATCAGTTTATTTTGTTTGTCCTGTTAGTTGCTAACACATTAATATCATAACACATTTCAAAGTCATTTTGTTTACTAAAGAAATTAAGCTATGCTTTTTTAAAATATCATTTGGTTTTCAACATTCTGTTTAGCTTTCCTCAATTAGATATACTTAATACTTTTCCCTTTTTCCCATTATCACATTTATTAAAATATTTACACTGCATCAGTGAACTCTTCTCTAACATTTTAATTGTTTATCTATCTATCTATCTATCTATCTATCTATCTATCTATCTATCTATCTCTCTATTAATTGTTTATCTATCTATCTATCTATCTATCTATCTATCTATCTATCTATCTATTAATTGTTTATCTATCTATCTCTCTATCTATTAATTGTTTATCTATCTATCTCTCTATTAATTTTTTATCTATCTATCTCTCTATCTATTGTTTATCTATCTATCTCTCTATCTATCTATTAATTGTTTATCTATCTATCCATCTATCTCTCTATTAATTGTTTATCTGTCTATCTATCTATCTATCTATCTATCTATCTATCTATCAATTTTTTATCTATCTATCTATCTATCTATCTATCTATCTATCTATCTATCTCGCTTTATCCATCCATCTGTCTTTCTTTTATAACTAGGAAAGGCTGACTGGGATAAAACCCTTTTTCATTGGAGGTCTGGGAAGAAAAGCTCCACATTTAGCACCACTTTTGACATATACATAAAATACAGTTACACGATATTAGAAGGAATGCAAACTGTAGGTAAATGTACGTACATGAGAGAAAAAGCTTTACAATAGCTAGCATATGCATCATTTAGAAACATAGCACATACATACATAGCTTGCATAGGTATATACAGCAGCAAACATTAATTAGAAATAGACACAGGCTTGTATATAGCAAATACAGATATAATATTGCAAAAGATACAGTGATATTAACTGCGATTTCAAGCAATTAAAATAATGAAAAGAAGAAGCAGCTTAACTATAGAAATACTAGATGGGGAAGTTAGTTGATAATAAAATAAAGCATGATATGTTAGTAGTAGAGCAACTATTAATATATTGTTACATTTAAGAAATTTAAATGGTTGGGGCTACTTGGGTTGTTATAAGGAATATTAGTTTTGGATAGATGAGGAGAGAGAGTGGTGAAACTGTGACAGAGGGAGGACAGTGAGACAGTGGTTTATCTAATTAGATAGAAGAACAGATTGAATCTTGTCACTTAGAGCCTGTGATTGTTATAATTTCTGTTCTGAATAGACTCACTACTTAAATTTAATTTTTGTTAACCATCTTTCTCAGCTCTGGTCTAAACTCCAAGCTTTTCAATACCTTATCTTTCTGTCTCGATTCTTTATGGCAACAACATTTGTAAATATTGCATATAGGAACTTGCTGTACATACTTTACTGTTTTAAGTTGTAATATCATATTCTAATCTTCTTCTTTTTCTTTCAGCTTTTCCCAGTTAGGGGGTCACCACAGCGGATCACCTGTCCGTTCATGATTGGCAGTGGAGTTTTATGGTGTCGAGTTGTCAGCCCAGCACCCAACCTTCCACAGAAGGCACACACATGCACACACTCACACCTAAGGCCAATTTAGAGTGTCTAATCCATCTACAGCATGTCTTTGGGATGTGAGCGGAAACCGGAGCACCCGGAGGAAACCCACGTGACCACAGGGAGGACATGCAGACTCCGCACAGAAGGCACCCCAGCCGAGGATCGAACCAGGGAACCTCTTGCTGTGAGGCGGCAAAGCTAACCGCTGCACCACTGTGGCCGCCCATAATATCATATTGTAATATGATTCCTATATAAATTGTTTGTTTTACTTACTGATCTCTCACAATTTAAATTCTTGCAATAATTTTGATATTCTTTTTGCTGTTTCTTTGTCTTTAGGCTGGATCTGAAACTGGACCATCTAAGTTAATGTGGTCTATGTTTATTGATCGAACAGCCATTCATCATACACATACCATCAAAACTTCCTTTCATCGAAAGGCCATATGATCATAAATAATTTAATTGAACGATCAAAGTTTGCCAACATAAACAAAATGGAATGTAGTACATACTTATTGGTATGGTAGGGATAAGGAAATCTGCCCTTTCCCCACTGTAGTCTGAGCTAGGAAATCTGCCCTTTCCCCAGTGTAGTGCGATCTCGGAGTTGGTATATATAATTAGCGGGGGTTGTGGGGGGTCTGGTGTTCACTGAATCCTCCTCATGCTGTGGGGGGGCTGCACTCCCCAGGCCCCCATTAATTGTATATACCAACTCCATGATCGCACTACAGTGGAGAAAGGGCAGATTTCCTTATCCCGACCATACTGATAAGTATGTACTATGTTCCAGTTTTTATGTTGGCCAACTATGATCATTCAGTGAAACTATTTACAATCATATGGCCTTTTGCTGAAAAGAAGTTTGGATGGTATGTGTACAATCAACGGCCATTCGATGAAAGTGCTGTTCAATCAATAAACATAGACCTCAGTCAGTGTTCTACCTGGTTCATAAGTAAGTAAATAAATAAATAAACATGCAAACATATAAATAAATAGTACTTTACAAACATTTTCTCCTGTCCTATTACAATAAGAGATTACACATTTAAAAATGAATTCCTTTCTGACTTCCTCACAATGCTTAAAGGTTGAACTGTGCTATTAATCTTTTAATTCATTCATTCATTTGTTTCTTAATTATCAGATTTATCCAGTTCGAGGATGTGGGGAACTGGGGTTCACAAGACAGAGAAAAACAATCCTGAACAAGATGCCAGTGTATTGCAGGATGCAGACACACACTCAGTTATACACAGCATGCCCATCTATGGGTAATTTTTGGGATCAGCATTTCTCCTATGGTATGTCTTTAAGACACAGGAAGAAGCTGAAGCAGATGATGAAAATCTGCGTGGAAACATAGGGGATAGGCATACTACACACAAAATGTGCTCTAACTGAGAGGCACATGTGAGACAGTAACTTAACTGCTGCACTTACTTTACTTAAGTTCTGTATTTTTCCTGATCCTACTTTCAGCCAACAATCAGCCTCCTGCAATAAATTAGCCTATCTGTTCCTCCTTGGGACAAGTGCTGATCATAGGAGATGATGATTCAGGCTATTATCATTTTTTTTTCTGATGATGGCCTAAGTTTCTTTTCCCAGATGTGCACGCTTACTTGCTTGTACAAAGGCGTGCTATGCTCCCCCCAAGAATGTACATGCTTGTGTATAAACACACACACACACACACACACACACACACACACACACACACACACACACACACACACACACACTTACATGCACACACACACATACACACACAGCTACTGCTTACTACAGCTGGGAATAGCAAAGCACACTTCCAAACTGTATAGCAACTTCACAGCAAGAATCAGCATCATAGCAGACCAGGTCATAACCCCCCCCCCCCCGAACCAGGATGGATAAGCCCACATTAGCCTCTCATTGCCACCTTCCCTGGACAGCTTCTCTAATGATAATTGAAGTTAGGTTTGTAAGAAGGGAATTAGCTGTAAAATTTGTGTATGTATGACCCAGATTATATTCATTATGCAGAGTAGTTGGGGCATTATCTGTCTATTCTACCAAAGCTGACTCATTGTTTATACTACTTTTAGCCTTTCTTTCAGGTCTTGTTTCTCTCAGATAACATTCATTCAGGCAATTAAACAACTGTTGGCACATCTGTAGCACACTGGCTATTTTAATATTTTATTCTGGAATGCACACTCCGTAGATAACATCTTAAATGCTGCTATTTAATGATTTAGTGCTAGAAATATCAATCTTTAAATGCTTTTATCAGAATCCTACTTCTTCTTTTTTTTCTTTACAATCTACGACATTAATATTATTTACCAGAACATTGATGTATTGCTGCAGATGTTTTACTGTACAAGAAAAATAAAAAAATATTCAAGTTAATTTCCTTTCTTTTAAAAGTATTTCACCTTCCTCCTTTGCATCTACTAAGATATAACAATTTTCATTTGACAGCATTAATACAAGTAATCAATAGTATTACTGCATATTGAAGGTTTTGCTTTGCTCATCTATCTCAGTACTTTCTATTATCAGGACAGGTCATTTCTGGTTCTTGTTAAATAACATTTTCTCCTTTATTATTATTATTATTTATTTACTTACTTATTTTCCTTTTATAAGCAACTCTTTTGTCTACCTTAAGATGCAAAATCAAATGCCAGGTGAGCACAGGTTCCTCACTCTGTGAGATGGCACAAAGCTTTAAGCTATGAATGGGCACAGATTTTGTATTGCCTAAGAGCTATATCCTTATATTGTTTCTGGGGCACATCTTTTTTAAAAATGTGAAACTGTACTGAACTTATTTTAATCCTTTCTCCCATCAGTTACCAGAAAGATTCTACTTGTTACTTTTACAACTTTTTTCAATAAATGTGCTTTTAAAAGTACGATCACTTGGTGTCACTTTGCTTGCACAGCTATAGTTATTTTGTTTCACTTGCACTGTTTTGAATGTCAGTATCTCCGACTATTAATAGTGGCACTATTGTACAACTACACCGATACCTCTCAGTTCATTGTACTTTCTGAGGTTCTCACTATACACTTCCTACCATCCTGTCTTGATCCAATTTGGCTGTCCAAATGAAACATGAAACTGGAGATCAGACTGCCTAGAACTTAAAGAACCTGACTCAAGTTATGATATGGAAAGACCTATTTTGTGGAAAATATACCTTCACTTTATTGTTATTGTTACAAATTATCTTATTTATAGTTAACATGTTGACAGCACAGCATTTTTTGCATCCCTTTTTTGAACCACAGTCAAAGTAACCTGATGAAAAACCACTTGATGTGACTATATTTAGCAGAGTGTTAGACACTCATTGATACAGACCATGTAGACCATGTTATACATGAAGCGCATGCCTTATTGACATGTACATATTTAACCTCACCTAAAACCTGCACACAAATAGCAGTGTATTTCTAAATTTGATTCAGTGCTAATATTTTTCTAAACTAAATTTATCCTTTGAGGTGTCATTAAACATTAACTGCACTTGCTTTCATAGTGTTTTTATTACAGTACTGTGCTAGCATTGTGTTTGCACAGCACAGATTAAATTCATTGTGCAGTATTAATTAAGTCTAAGTACTCTCATGGTAGACAGATACTATGTGTGCTATGACTGTACTGCACAGTGCAAGCTATTACCCCTAAATATACCACCAGATTGCACATAGATTATATGATAATCAGTGCTAGACAGATTGTCAAAGGAAAAAACTTCAAAGACCAATACATGTAAGGTTCAGTTAAGGCACTTTTAATTTACTTGCCGCAAGGAGACAAAAACATGCAAATACAAGGATTTGTCTAACTATTAACAGGAAGTATGTTCATTCTTATACTGTTTTACAAGACATGGCCTTCTAAGCTGGCATAATCAAACACAACTTTCAGCATTGTTCTACAGCAGATGTTGCTCAGATTTTCTGCTGACATGACTAGATTTGTGAGAAACTTTTGAGAAAAACAACCTGGCCTTGGTGACCATTAATCCGTTTACAAGCCTCTATTGTACAGTGTTACTTTTCAAGGTACTCTTCTAATTCAGATACAAGCAAATGCTGATTGCAGTTCATATTTTCAAACAGGCTTTGTCCTAATTATCTGTAACTTCTACAGCTGTGTATTTTCTCACAGCACAGTGGAACTTCTTGTCTAAGTTTCATACAAGTAGTATTGTTCTATTCATTATTTTCCTAACGTAAGCAGAAATCACCTGCTTCTCAGTAAATTACCAAGGCACAAGCAAGATTTTAGCTAACAATACAAAGTCAGAAAGCATATGCAGTTTGTACAGATTTATACAGTATGAAATAGAATAAATGTGTTAACCCTTTTCAAGCTCTAAATGCACTAAGCATATTACTAATACACACATTAATACATATTTTTCTAACATTTCCCCCCTATTAATACTTTTATTCTACTTTCAAAATAAGCATAAACAGTTTGTTTTCTTCTCCTAACCTCTTCCACTCAGGATTTGCAGTTAAGAGAGTCATTCAGTTTAAACTTATGAAAGCATTTTCAGTCTTTTAACAGTTCTTCAAACTCAGTACTTTGATATAAGGTTTCAGAAACTGACATGTCTATAAGGTCTTTAATCTGTCTTTTCATGCAGGGGATGCCACAACAAACACATACTCCCAGTAGGAGCATTCCTACACAAATGGCAATCAGGATGTTCATTAGGATGGTACCCCACCCCCCAAACCATTTCTGGAAAAAGTCCATCAGTGGGTTTGGGCCTGGTTTGTTCATGGCCGACACTTGCTGAATTACCTCAAGATGATTGTCTATCTTGTGTTTATGGTCAGGAATATATGAACAGCATTCTTCTTGGATTAAGGCGCAAGTACCACCTCTCTACGCTTGGGTGAAGTCGAGAGTCATGCAGTTCCAAAGCACTACAGTTCTCATAGCATTCAGTTCATCAGTCACCAATTTGAGAGTTGCATTACTCATTACTTTGAGAAGTTTCGACAGTTTTCTCAGCTCCCAGATCAATTTCACTGCTCCATATGCTGGTAATATGCCTGCCCACAGTATAATGCTATCACTCAAGTCCATGTGTGTCAGTCCTTTGCCTAGAGAGTGATGGTCTTTCCAATGCGCATCGATTTGTCCCACTGGATTTACAGGTTTCTTGACGACTTCTCAGACATTTCGAATTTTTCCTCGAGGTAAAACTGCAGTGTGTCGTATGGCCGGAACCAGGTAACCCAAAAAACAACTGCCGGGCCAGTTCTCAGGTAATCATTTGTATGCCTTTCTGCCACACACAAAATAACAGTCCTCAACGTTAGTAGTAACCTTGCTATGAATATACACTCACCCTGCATGAAACATTTTGCTATCAATTGTAGACAGCTGTTTATAAAGAACAGAATTATGTTTTACTTCATCACGTGTTTTGTGCATCAATCCAAGAAATAAATCATAGTTTGTATTACAATAAAGATCTACATTGTTACCTTTAGTGTAACATCTATAAGGAACAGTCACGTTGCAATTGCTCCAACCCACCTGAACAGTATCATTTTTATAAAAACACACAGTTCCCTTTTGTGGATCAGACAAGTGCAATGCTATTTTATCTTGTGATGTAATGGTTGAGGTATCATAAATCAAGTTCTCCCAGGTCTCATTGACCCGTAGGGGGACCGTAGTCATTAATAACCCCCAGTATGCTGTCGGCAAAGCTGTACAAATCCAGCAATTTTAAACATTGAAAGTCTCAGTATACACATATTTAATTGTCTGGTAAGTATTAAAGTTTGGATGCCAGTTTATGAGTAACGTTTCACGTTTATTCAGTTCAGTCTGTGTGTCTGGGAAAAGAAAAGGCCACAACAAAAAGATTATTGTCACTAGTACAGTTAACAGGATGATTATGCAATACTTCTGAGGAAAGGGTTGTTCTGCATTCCTGTTTCTTCTGGACTCTATCATGTTTGCTCTTGGCATGTAACAAGATTTTTGCCCAGTTTAAAGTTTTTAACTAATTTACAGTGCATCAGGTGGATCCAGGAGGCACGCTCCGCTATTTTGACTGCAGTGGGTGTTGACAAAAGCACTTGGCATGGACCTTCCCACTTTGGAGATGCCCAATTCTTCTTCTTAACTATCTTCAGCCAGATCCATGCTCCAGGGGGCACTGCCACTTCTGACGGTCTGGTTCGTTCTTCATCTGAAACAGAATTTAACTGCAACAAATGTTTAGAATTTAAAAGGTATCGAATATACTCAGCTAATGTACTGTCAGCTTCCTGGTCTGCGGGCATGAGAGATTTCCATTGAGGTATATAATAAGCCCTTCCAAAGAGTTTTTCGAAAGGAGTCAATCCCTTTGCATTTGGAACAGTTCTCATGCTCAACAGTGCCAGGGGCAGACAGTACACCCAATTTCTCTGTGTTTCCATTATTAATTTTCTTAGCTTACTTTTTAAAATCCCATTATGCCTCTCTACTAGCCCTGCAGATTGAGGGTGATACGCACAATGATTTTTTAGGGAAATACCAAAATGTCTACTTAACTGTTGTATGGTCTGATTTACGAAGTGTGTGCCATTGTCACTGTAGATCCTTTCCGGAATGCCAAATCTAGGGATGATTTCCTTAACAAGAACTTTGACCACAGTCGTAGCATCTGGATTTTTAGTCAGAAAGGCTTCCACCCATCTGGAAAACATATCTACAATGACAAGACAATACTTCTTATTTTCACATTTATTCAACTCTATGAAATCCATACAGATAGTATGAAATGGATACGGTGGTGTAGGGAAACTCCCTTGCTTGGGCTTTAATGCCCCTTGTGCATGATGTTTATTACAAACGTGGCATAACGAACAAAATTTTTTAGAGTAGTTTGTAAATCCGTACGTCATGAACACTTGGTTCACCAGCTGTACCATCCCCCCTGTTGAGACATGGCACTGCCCATGGCTCAACAAAGCTGCATATCTAAACAAATTAGATGGAAATATCCATTTTCTTTCTTTAGAGATGTACAGCCCCTTTTCAAGAATTGCTCCTCGTTTAATTCATCTTTGTTTTTCAGCTTGCGTAGTAAGTGCCTGCATTGTCTTTAACATTTCTAAGTCTAAAATCTCAGAGGGTTGTAATTCCTCATTCAAAAGAAATGCTTCTGAAGCTGCCTGCTTTGCAGCTGTATCAGCCCTCGCATTACCTTTTGAAATCCTATCCTGTTGTTTGGTATGAGCTGTGCATTTACAAATAGCTACTTTCTGAGGTAACTGAATAGATTCTAAAAGATCTAAAATAAACTGTGCATGATTGATTGGTTTGCCAGTAGATGTTATCATTCCTCGATTTTTCCACTGTAGCGCAAAAACATGTACAGTAGAAAAAGCATACTGGCTGTCAGTAAAAATGTTCACACATTTACCCTTTGTTACGGTACATGCCCGTGTCAAGGCAATCAATTCCGCTGCCTGTGCAGATAAATTATGTGGTAAAGATTTTGCTTTTATAATGTCAGTATCAGAAACTCCTGCATATCCTACTAGGTTCTGTCCTGTAGGACCCCTTTTGCACAAGCCATCCACATAGTATGTCATTTCGGCATTATCCAAGGGAACATCCATAAGATCTTTTCTAGGCAGTGTCTTTTGCTCAATCACCTGCAGGCAGCTGTGTGGTGTGCCATCTGCAGGGGTTGGGAGCAAGGTAGAAGGGTTCAAAGTCGTACATCATTCAATTGTCATATGAGGTTGGCTCAACAGTATAGTCATACAGGAAAGATGCCTAGCAGGTGAAAGATATGCTACCTTCTCTTGCAGTAAAATAATTGCGACTGCATGAGGCACTCTCAATGTGAGAGGGTGGAACAACACTACTGAGGCCAAAGTCTGTACTGCCATTGCAGCTGCAACTACTGCTTGTACACAGTGAGGTAAAGACCGTGCCATGGGATCCAGTTGTGATGAATAATAAGCAATAGGGCATTGCTTGTCCCCATGCTGCTGTGTTAACACTGATGTCATATAACCTTGCTTACAATCTACAGTTTGGAAAAAACGTTTATGATAGTTTGGTAATCCCAAAACTAACGAGAACGCTATTAACTGTTTCAGTTTGCAGAAAGCAGATTCTGCTTCTGGTGTCCATTGTAACAAATCCTGTGCTGCCATAGGATTTTTATAAATTGGGTTAGTCAGCGGTGCAGATTCCAAGGCATAGTTTGTAATCCAACTCTGACAAAAATTAGTCGTACCCAGGAAGGACATCTTGGTGGTGGGTTTTGGTGTTTGCAAAATCGCTATTTTTCTGTCCTCATGTAATGTCCTACCCTCCGTGGATGTTACATAACTTAGGTATTTAACTTGTTTTTTCCAAAGCTGCAGTTTATTTTTGTTTACTTCATGTCCTTCAGTGGCTAAAAATTGTAATAGCGCTATGGTATCTTCTTTACAATCTTGCTGGGTGGGGGATGCCAGCAGGATATCATCAACATAAAGCAAAATTCCGCTACCTGTTGGTGGGGTAAATCCCACCAAGTTACTCGCCATTTCTAGTGAGAATATTGTTGGACTTTCACAATACCCCTGTGGTAGTCGCGTATATGTATACCTTTTTCCCTGAAATGTGAATGCAAACCAATGCTGACTGTCAGGGTGTATCGGTATCGAAAAGAACTCATTGCTGATATCTACCACAGAAAAATATTTCTGTTGAGGTTTTAGATCATTCAACAGGGTGTGTGGGTCTGGCACTGTAGGTGTCCTTGGTATTACTGCGTCATTTACAGCTTGTAAATCTTGGACCATACGCCACTCTCCATTTGCTTTCTTAACAGGAAATAAGGGTGTGTTACATGGTGAATCAGGAGATTCCACCAGCACCCCTTCCTTAAGTAAAGCTGCTATAATAGGTTTGATTCCTACCTCTGCATCTTTTCTTAAGGGATACTGTCTTTTTTGTGGTCTAAATGCTGACTTTGGCATTATAGTAACTGGTCCCGCTGTACGAATAAGTCCTACATCTGATTTTCCTGTTGACCAGAGAGTTTCTGGTATATTCTGTAAGGCATTCTCTTCCTCCTTAAATAGGAGTGCTAATCAGCTGTCCTTGCTAGACTGCAAGTGTACAGCTGGGCGGGTCTGAGTTATCCAATTCAACTTCTGCATTTGTATTCCCTGTTCTGACAGTTCTAACTCTGTCTGTTTCTCCCATCTCGTGACTTTTTCTCCAAAGTCTACCCATTTTATATTCTTGCCCTTAGTTAAGCTAACATGTGGTAATCAATTAGATTTATAGAGTGCAAAGAACTCCTGGGGCAATGAATAGCTAGCTACACTGTTCCCTTCTGTGTCCCAGTACAGATTACGTAATATCAATCTGTTTGCACAATTTCCAAACAATTCTCACTCATATTCCTTATCAGGTCCTGATGTGTTATAATAATACAGAGTACAGTGCAACAAATGCTGTTTATCAATGTCAAGGGAGGGGAATTTACTGATGGCTATGTTCATCAATTCTTCGGTCACTGCCCCTGGACCAGTCGTAACCAAGTCCTGGTTGTACCAATAAAACGTTTTACCCTCCATTTGCCCTGCAAAGGTATCAATTTGTCGCTGTGCTTCCATACCCTGCATAGTCGGAACTACTGCTATACCAAATAGCTGCATAAGGTCTCTGCCCAACAGGTTTACTGGGAATTTTGCAGAAACAACAATTTTGCTTTTCTGGGTCAATCCTTTAACAGGATCAGTTATTGCAATATTAAGGGAGAGGGGCTCCCGATACAGCTGTCCATTAGCTGCTTTCATTAATATGTAATCAGGTGGCTCTGAGTTCTCTGGCAGTTTGGAGGGATGTATCAGGGTCCATGATGCCCCTGAGTCACACAAGAATCTGACTTCCCTCCCTTCTACCAGGAGTGTAACTTCTGGTTTTGTGTCTGCTAAATAGAGCTCTAAGCTCAATAAAGCCAAATCCAATATTTCATTTTCTTCACTATCCGTGATTTCCTGTACTTCCTCTATTTCTTCTGTCACATTCTCTACTCCATCTATCACATTCTCATTTGTCCTTTCTCTGCTATCCCCTTCTAGTGATTCCTGACTACCATATAGTTAGTCCTCACCCGCCTTATCTTCCGTGGTTGCCTTCTTGTTTTTCTTGCAATCCCTTGCCAAGTGTCCCTTTTTACCGCATTTAAAACATTCACCCCTTTTCTTTTGCCCTTCAAAGTCCTCTGATTGTTGATCAGATTGTTTGTTTCCCCTGGGCATTTCTCTTGCCCTTTTTTCCCGGACTGTACTACATAAACTTCTGCTCCATCTTCTACGGAAAATACTTGGGCTTTCTTTTACTTTTTGCTATTAAAATGCCTTTCGGCATGCCTAGCATATTCAAGTAATGACTGTAATCTGCTTGTACGATGATCTACCATGTGCTTTGTAATAAAGCTGCTTATGGGTGCAATACTGCCTTTCAAAAATGCATTCTTTAACTGCTGCTCATATGGAGAATCGTGTGTCTGATCTTCAGGAACCTGCATTCCACAGTGGTTATTAAAACATTCTAATAGTCTGGCATAATATCTGTCAATAGCTTCACCTTCCTGTTGGATGCATTGATTAATGCAAGTCCAGTCTGCCCTAGGCTTCCATTTCTCAGAGATTCGATCTGTAAGACCTTTCACTCTGTTGTCTAATTCTGCGGTACTATGTGGGTGGGGCCTGAGCGTAGCGTCACGGGGATTCCAGTCGCCACTAATCATGTGCCAATCTGGTCCCACAATTTGTCTGACTACTTTTTCTACCTCTTCTCCATTTAAATTATAACTCAGCCTCATTCCTTGCAAATATTCTAAGAATTTTCTAAAATTAACTTTTGGATGGGGAATTCCCTCAGTGGCTTTCTGGATGTCTTCCGGAATCCAGGGTCTATACACTAAAATAGTTGGGTCCTGACCTTCTTGCCTGCCTGAGGATTAGGTACTTCTATAAGTGGGCATATTTCTTCTTCACTCATAAATTGTGAATTTCTACCCATGTGATATAACTCAATGTCCCCTTTTGAGTTTCCTGCCCGTGTTCGAGACCTAGTCTCGACGGAATCTCTAATAAACGGTTTTGCTTTTGTAGTGTCTCCACTTACAGTGACAGCAGGATATCGCAGGGGTGGACTAACTTGTTCACTTGCCTCATATTCTGGTAAGGGAGGCGGAGGGGCCAATGCTATTACTAAGTTATTGTCCTCCTTGTCTAAAAACATTGCTTTTGAATTATTATTCTTTTGTTCCCTTCGGTTTACTACCTCAATCCACCTGTGTGCCTGAGGAATTCCTAATTGACGTTGCTTTTATACCCGACCTCTGGAATCGGTCTTAAGCTGTTTGACAAGTTTGACAAGCGAGGATTTTTCTAGTTTACCATCAAATTCATACTTATTAACCCATTTTGAGTAGTATTTAATATTATCAGCACGCTGTGACTGCATGTATTTTGCGTCTTTGGTTAACGGCGGATTTTGGGACCTTTTTGTACAATTATTACTCATTTTATTCTACCCTTTTAATCGTTACGTAACACCTTATTTTTTAACGTGGTACCACGGATGTTTTTATAGTCTCTTCAGAATGACTGCCTACCTGCTCTGTTTCCCTGATCTATGACAAGACAGTAATCTTTCTGTCCCTGACTTATAAACAAAGTCTCCAACAGAACAAATGCAACTCTAGTCCCTGATCTAAAACAGAAAAAAAAGAAGGTGGATTCACCTTACCTGAGCCTTCGTGATTGATCACCTGGTTCGAGTAAACCCATCCTTCAGTCGCAGATCAGAGAGTGGCTGGCCTCTTTTGTACGACAATTCAGTCGGAGGGCTTTTCAAATAAGAAGAACTGATGTGGTTTCAAGCCACCTGGCCTGTCTGATCCGAGGCAAAGTGAGGGTTTCCAGTCCAAAGGACCAATCTGTCAAAGGAAAAAACTTCAAAGACCAATACACATAAGGTTCAGTTAAGGCACTTTTAATTTACTTGCCGCAAGGAGACAAAAACATGCAAATACAAGGATTTATCTAACTATTAACAGGAAGTATGTTCATTCTTATACTGTTTTACAAGACATGGCCTTCTAAGCTGACGTAATCAAACACAACTTTCAGCATTGTTCTACAGCAGATGTTGCTCAGATTTTCTGCTGACATGACTAGATTTGTGAGAAACTTTTGAGAAAAACAACCTGGCCTTGGTGACCATTAATTCGTTTACAAGCCTCTATTGTACAGTGTTACTTTTCAAGGAACTCTTCTAATTCAGATACAAGCAAATGCTGATTGCAGTTCATATTTTCAAACAGGCTTTGTCCTAATTATCTGTAACTTCTACAGCTGTGTATTTTCTCACAGCACAGCGGAACTTCTTGTCTAAGTTTCATACAAGTAGTATTGTTCTATTCATTATTTTCCTAACGCAAGCAGAAATCACCTGCTTCTCAGTAAATTTCCAAGGCACAAGCAAGATTTTAGCTAACAATACAAGGTCAGAAAGCATATGCAGTTTGTACAGATTTATGCAGTATGAAATATAATAAATGTGTTAATCCTTTTCAAGCTCTAAATGCACTAAGCATATTACTAATACACACATTAATACATATTTTTCTAACACAGATGATACTTTTGCGTGTTGACACTTAGTCAGGATTTACTATGTCTCCGAAGTTAATGAGTGTGTGTCACAGTTATTTGTGAAATACTCCTTGTAACAATAAATTAGAGCGTGCAAACATCTGAAACACAGGAACTTGAGCTAATGCAATAATGATGTAATGACTCCATTAAAAAAACAAAAAAAAAAAACAATTGAAAAACATTTTTTTTTGAGTAGCGGACAAACCTTCCTAAACCACCACACCCTCCTAACTTTACTATTCTTAATCTAAGGTCATTACAGCTCCGAACATACCTCTCAACCTTTTTCTCAACATTTCTTGAACAAATTCAAAAATAATGGTAGACAAAGGCCAAAAACCAGGGTTATTTTTTTTAAAATAGTACTCCAATTCACTTAAAAAGTTAATATATCAACAGCTTTTTAATCAACATCCATTTTCTGAAGAATAAGTACGAATCTCTAGTATCTTGCCTTACTCACTGATTGCAGTCCTAAGTAATTTACCAGAAAATTAAACATTTTGTTAGGGAGAGGACAAAAATATAAAGCAACATCAGGGACTGATGTGAGGTTTGCCTCTAAGAGCAATCAGTGACAGCCAATGAAAAACCTGCCTCAGTCTTTTCCAGTAGGCTGTGAGCTGTGTTCAAATATTACAATACTGCTTTCCTGTGAAGCAACGCAGACTTTTCAACTTATTGGTAATTTTTAATACTATTTGTTTTCATAACTGGAGACTCTTAGCATCATTGATACGTTTAATACTACTAGTGTTAGTAACCATACCTCTCAGCCTCTTAGTGCAATAACAATGGGGGAACAAAGGCCCAAAAATATTGACAAATTTAAATATTGCTTTTATAAACTTACAAAGTTGCTAAAATAATGGGATTTGTGTTAGCATACACTTTCTGAAGAATATGAAGTCTGAAACTCAAATTTATGTAATTGTTTATTGATTTCAGTCCTCAGTGTGATTTGCCAGAAAACTAAGAATTTTTACGAGAAACACACCAAAACTATGAGGCAAAATCTGGACATTCTGGAAAAATCTGGACAGTTAAGAGGTATGTTAGTAACTGGGAGCTTTTAGCATGCCTGACAATGTGATGATGTTGATATTAGTTTTGTGACAGTCCTCTCAATCCCCACCCCAGGACAGGTGAGATCTCTGCAGTCCTCTCCTCCTTTTCTCAGCTACTACCTGAACCCAGGTAATCAGGATTGTAGTCCCAATCCCCTCCCTGTTTGTTATGGAGTCAGTGGCTTATGGCATTACTGATAAGTGACATGCTACTGACTTTAGTCAATTGGGGTACATTTACAATTTTTTTAATTCCCCCACACATCATCCTGATAGCATTGCTACCTAGTGCCCTATGACCATGCCAGAGATGCCAGCTACTTCTAACATAATCCTGGGCATACTCCATATCTAGCTGGATCTGGTTATGGAACCTTGGATCCTAAGGGCATTTTGAGGGTCTCAGACATCCACACCCCATTCTGGAGGATTGTTTTTTTTTTTTATTCCTACTGACATTTTCCTGCCATCTCCCTTACATTTACTGACTATCATCTGAGGGCTACTCCTGTCACTGGACCATGTCTTCCCTTAGTGAGCATCATCAGTGAATGACCTCCCTCCCTGACAGCATATCAGATGCCAAAGACACTAATTGGATATGGGTCACCTGGCCATAGTTAGGTCTTTATCCCTCTATGCCATAGCTTTGGCTGTGGCTCATTTGTAATTTTAGTGTTCCTGCTTTTAGTAACTGGGCCATTGTTGATAGCTTTAAAATTATTACTGCTTACACATTTTTGGAAGAGACCCCTGAGTATCATTTAATAATGCTGCCAATGTCGGTAATTAAGAGAACACATGTACACTACTTTAATATTGTCAGTAAGAGGAGTATTTGGGGGAGGGGCTACACAAAGCCATGCTAATAACTTTAATGGTATTGGCAGTGCTAGTTGTTGAGGAAGGGAGGGATGCCACTGAGTATGAGAGTAATTCCTTTTTTATAACCCAGGTGTAACACTCAAAGGGTAGAGTGGGCCACTTGATATTAATTAACAGTTTATTATTAGCGCAGTCATTAATTGTAGAATGGGAGACACAGAGCATTTTGATAACTTTATATTACTGCTATTAGTTTTTCCAGGAGTGGTCACCCATATACCTCTCAAGCTCTTAGAGCAAGAAATCTGGACAAGGCCATAAATAAAACTGGGACAAAGGCCCAAAAATAAGGACAGTTTTTAAATATTGCTCTTAGAAACTTAGAAAGTTGATAGACTAACAGATTTTGCATTAGCATAAATATTTCTGAAGGATATGAAGTCTGAAACTCAACGGTCTCATTATTTTCTAACTTCAGTCTTTTATGACCTGCCACTAATTTGCCAGAAAAACACAATTTTATGAAAAATGGACCAAAAATATGAGGCCAAAATCTGGACGTTCTGCAAAAATCTGTGCAGTTGACAAGTATGACACCCAGACCACTGGTATTAGTAATCTGAGGGAGTGCTGAGCATTCAACATCATTTTCTCAATATTGTGATTGTACAGTAGAATCACTCCTTGCAACTGGAAGATGCAGGAAGTGTAAAAGCAAGCATTCCTTTTTTTTGCAAGCCTACATGCACCTCAGTGCCATTGACAGTGAAGTTATAAAAGTTATAACCCAATGTTCATCTGGCAGTCTGAGATGACCAAAATGAATGAATCTTCACTTCTGCATTACTATCACTGCACTCAGTAGCTTGCATGTGTTCATTTTTAACACCTTTATTAAATTATCGTTTAAGGCAATAGGCAAACATACATTTATATAAAGAAAACAAGCCATATTAATATGTTCCCAGTTACATGCATTATCATCAATTCAACATTACATAAATTGCTCAATTCCTTTCTTCTCTTAAACCTCACCCCTCCTCCAGAACATTACTCTGCATATATTGTTCCCACAATTTCCATTTATTTCTTTGTAATTTGCTCCTTCCCTTTTCCAGAGATTAGACTTCCACATCTGGTTCCTTTACCTCAGTTACAATATTCAATAGTTCAAATATGCTTGTTTTAGACTTTGATTTACATTTTATAGTTACTGCTTTTTTGGCAGACACCAGAATTAAACTTAACAAGGCCTTACTATGTCTAGGCAATTCAGATCTTGTGTCCCAGCTCAAAATAATCATTTCCCTATTTACACTAATTTACTCACCCAGTAATTCTGACAGAGTACTCTATAGGGATTTTTTAAAGTCTACCAACTCATTATACTACCAAACATATATTCCCATTTACCTCTTTCTTCCTTATCACACCTCCAACATTTGTCATCTACCTGAGGAAAAATTCTTTGGAGTCTGCTTCGGGTTTAAAAATACCTATGCAAACACTTCCAAGCAAAAATCCTAACTCTTCTTACATACTTAGGAACCAGATATATGTCTTCCCATTGTTCCATTGTAAATTGGGGTCTATATTTTATTATTGTACGATGTAAATAGCGAACACTATTTCATCGTACTGATAATATCGAAAAACAAAATATTGAACAAACGGAACAGCAAATTTTTTCCCAGGGAAAAATTTGCTGCTCCGTAAAATAAAAAAATAAACTTAAACACAAATCTCCCCCCAACACCCCCCTCTACTTAAATATACCAACTCCGAGATCACACCATAGTGGAGGAAATGGCAAAGTCCCGAAGGCAGTCCACCAAATTTTTTCCCTGGGAAGAAATTCGATGTTCCGTGACGTCACTATTTTGTCATTTCGACAGTATCGGATTGACTAAATAGCGAATGCTATTTAGTCCATTCGATAGCGTGATATAGACCCATAAATTACTTATCTAGTCTCTCTTCCCAATCTTTTCTAACCTCTGACTGATTTCTCTAGTTATCATGTAATATTTTATATGCCCTATTAATTATCCCTTTTTACTGTCAGCACATTAATTCCAAGAAAGTGTGGTTGAAACATTAATCGACGTATTATAATATGTGTGAACACTAAATGCCAAACACTGTTGTCAAAAGCAGACCTGACCTTTGGTAGGAGTATACAGATTGCAATGTCCTTGAAACAGAAACTTCAACAAGATTTGAATGAATGCATTCTTTAGAAAATTACTATTAAACCTAACAATAAGCCAGACTGGTGCACCTTGCAATTAACTTTTTTTTTTTTTTTTTTTTTTTAAGAAAAGTACTCCGTAAGACGTGTCAGACAGCAAATGTGAAATGCAAAAGGATGTACAGAAAACGATTCATGTACATGTGTGAAGGCTGCCAGCCTAGCTAGATAGAATTTTATAAATAATTCTATGTCATTGTAAATATTAATGTAATCCACAGGCTTATTCTACAAATGTAAAGATAATTATATATGTTAGGATTAAACTATATGCTGTACTGAGCTTCAAAAATTTAACCACAGTGCACCCTGCTGGAAGGAAGCTGATAAGTCACGCATTGTATGACTGTCTAATCTCAAGCTCAGAGACAGGATGTCTGGGTCAGGAAATTCTTTCTATTGTCTTGATTTAAGATATAATTACTAAGGTTTTACATGTATAATGTCTTTTATTGCTATGGTTTCCTGGCCAGGTGCAGCCTACTAAGAAATGTAAATTCTGAGTTTCTGTTACCTTGGGAACCAAAGAAGTGTCAAGAATGATGTAATGTGAAATGACTCAGCAGTACTCTGTTATCAATTTAAGACTTTCTCAGAGAGAGAATTGAGCATTTTGGATTTTGTCTGAACCTGAACACATCAACTCACCAGCACTTGCTTTGGACTATATGTAAGTAGAATTGAGAACAGGTTAAGGTGTTTGCCTTACAAGTGCAAGGTGCAGGGTTTGAGTCTCACAAGGGATAACTGGCTAGGCTTAAAATAGCTTGCAAGGGCAGTTAGCTTAGTACTAATCTATGAACCTATGCACCTATGAACAGTGATTTCTCTTAGAGATAGATAGAAATAGCCAGATTAGTGTAGCTGTTTTCTATATTTATGTCAGACTATTCTACAGTATTATTTTAAAGCATGTTCCTTTAATTTCTGAACTCTGTAATGTCATTGTGTTGAAGTAATAAGATTTGTCTTGTGTTTTTATTATTTATTATTAAATACTTTTAAACCTTTCAACTGTGGCTATTTTGTGTAAAGGTAATGTAAGCTCTTAGAGTACATTGGATGCATTTGGTGATACTGCCCAAGCCACTCCATTAGCTTTAGCCCTGGGTCCCACTTACTATTTGGATAACAGTAATATTACACAGTGAAATTGGTCACCCTTTGGGAAGGGTCTTATAGTAGCTGATATTAGTGGTTGGTGGCAGTGATTTCTACATTATATTCTGGACAGAAGGGGGCATAGCTGGAGAACCTGTTCCAGCCATCACCAGGAATGTCTGTGTGTTTATATATAACTGATATTTCAAAATGTGTATGTGTCAGCTACTTGGGCAGGGACATGAAGCACTGTTTAGATAGAGAGGGTGCTGGAGGTTTTAGCTTGACCAGTAGGCTGAGATCTGTACCCTATAGCTGTACCAGTGGGGAGTCTTACTGGGGATCTGGAGAGAAAGGGAGAAACTAGCCCCAGACTGACTGTTATCTCTGTGTGCTCTTAAGGGAAATTGTACTTTACTGTGTGTGTGTACTTGTTATCCTTCCCAATGTGGATGCCCATCACTGGTGCTAGTGGTGAGGACTGAGGCTCCTTGATTACTAGGCCAGTACATGGGTGTCACATATTAATTGTTTTGCAGGGGTAGGATATCCACATCAAATATTAATTGTTTGATTGTGGTGAGTTAGCCACATCACATACTAATTGGCTTGTAGTGGTGTGGACATTGAATTCCTGTAGCTTGTGGACAGTGATCACTGAAGGTGTTTTTGTACTCTAAATCAGCCACGCAGTGAATATTCAGAGTTCAGATCATAATTGTTTTATTTCTTTTGTTAGCTTAGATAGTCAGGGAGAGCAGGAAAGCATGTCAGCAGAGGAGTATGACAAGCTGACAAGGAGCCAGTTGGCTGAGATATGCCAGGCTAAAGGACTGATACATGGAAACCTGACTAAGGCAGACATGATTGCAGCTTTGGTCAAAGCTGCATCAGAAAACAGCAATCAGGATGATGATCAGACTGGCCGTGGAGATGTACGATATTCAGAGAATGGACAGCTCAACCTTTCTGCAGAGGATTTAAAAATCCATCTGGAGCTAAAGAAACTTGTGTTGGAGGCCAGGCATTTGGAAATGGAAGCTGTGGAGAAGAAGAGGCAGAGGCAGCACAAAAATGAGATGCTGACTCTTCTCCAGAGTCATGGAGGCAATTGAGAAGGGAGTAAGTAGACCCCAGAAGCACAAAAAGTCAGTACATTTCTTCCACAGTTTACAGAGGGAGATAATTTTGATAGTTTCATTCATATGTTTGAGAGGGTATGTAAACAGTATGATGTTGACCAAAGGCACTGGGTACAATTCCTGACTCTCTTACTCCATGGTAAAGCTGTAACTGTGCTGTCTAAATTATCTGATCGCAATTTTTTTGATTATACTGCTGTTAAGAATTGTTTGCTAGAATTTTTTAAGCTAACTCCTGAAGCTTATAGGAAAACGTTTTGTGAGCATAGACGCAAGGCAGATGAAAGTGTGTGTGAATATGTTGCTGACCTGAGCACTTATTTTCATAGGTGGGTGAGTGGATGTCAGGTCACCACTTTGAAGGGCTGGCAGACCTTTTTGTGAGGGAACAAGCCCTTAGCACTTTGCCTGAGGACATGGGGATCTGGTTAGCTGATAGACAGTGTGCTACTTCAGATGATTTGGGGAAGAAGGGAGACCTATACCTAGCAAGCAGGCATCCCTGCACAGGAAAGGGACCACCAGTACTGCTCATGGGTCTAAAGGAACCCATGGTGGGCAGCCCAGACTGCTCCAACAGAATCTGATAGTAGCGGAGGAAGCCACTAGTCCAGGTACATGTCCAGGATCTAGGGTTAAATATTTTGAATGCAACCAGTGGGCCCATGTGACATATAGATGTCAATGGAGGAAAGGTGGGGAACAAAAGGTGAGGGAGCCTGTGATGCCCATGTACTGGCCCAGTAATCAAGGAGCCTCAATCCTCACCACTAGCACCAGTGAGGGGTGTGCACATTGGAAAGGATAACAAGTACACACACAGTAAAGTACAATTTTCCTAGAGCACACATAGATCACAGTCAGTCTGGGGCTAGATTCTCCCTGTGTCTCCAGATCCCCAATAAGACTCTCCAGTGGCACAGCTATAGGGTACAGATCTCAGCCTAGTGGTAAGCTAAAACCTTCAGCACCCTCTCTGTCCAACCAGTGCTTTGTGTCCCTGCCCAAGTAGCTGGCACACACACACTTTGAGATATGAGTTATATACAAATACACAGCCACTTCTGGGGAAGGCTGGCACATGTTCTCCAGGTATGCCCCCTTCTCTACTGACTATAAGCTAGAAATCACTGCCACCAACCACTAATGTCAGCTACAATAAGGCCCTTCCCAACCAATTTCACTGAGTAATATTGCTGTTATCCAAATAGTAAGTGTGACCTAGGGCTAAAGCTAATGGAGTGGCTTGGACAGTATCACCAAATACATGCAATGTACTCTAAGAGCTTACATTACCTTTACACAAAACAGCCACAGTTGAAAGGTTTAAAAATATTTAATAATAAATAATAAAAACACAAGACAAATCTTATTACTTCAATACAATGACATTACAGACTTCAGAAATCACAGAAAAATGCTTTAAAATAATACTGTAGAATAGTCTGACATAAATATAGAAAACAGCTAAACTAATCTGGCTATTTCTATCTATCGCTAAGAAAAATCAATGTTCTCAATTCTACTTAAATACAGAGCAAAGCAATTGCTGGTGAGTTGATGTGTTCAGGTTCAGACAAAATCCAAAATGCTCAATTATCTTGTTCTCTGAGAAAGTTTTAAATTGATAACACTATACTGCTGAGTCATTTCACATTACATCATTCTTGACACTTCTTTGGTTCCCAGGCTAACAGAAACTCAAAATTTACATTTCTTAGTAAGCTGCACCTGGCCAGGAAGCCACATAAATAAAAGGCATTATATGTGTAAAACCTTAGTAATTATCTCTTAAATCAAGACACTAGAAAGAATTTCCTGGCCCAGACATCCTGTCTCTGAGCTTGAGATCAAACAGTCATAAAATGCTTGACTTATCAGCTTCCTTCCGGCAGGGTACACTGTGGTCACATTTTTGAAGCTCAGTACGACATATAGTTTAATCCTAACATATAGTTCTCTTTACATTTGTACAACAAGCCTGTGGATTACATTAATATTTACAATGACATGGAATTATTTACAAAATTCTATCTAGCTTGGCTGGCAGCCTTCACAACATGATGCAAGAAGTTTTGATTCTACGGCTATGTTCGAGCCTATAAGAAATACAAGCTCAAAATGTAAATTTCAGGACATTTAGTGCTCGGAAATGTACAACATAACTATAAAAATGTTGGAAAATAATGGGCAGCTCCACATGTAGCAGGAGTAAAACTGAAAATGCCACTGAATACTAGGGAAGCATAATCTGTTATTTCAGCTATTACTTATAATTAACTAGTTTCACAGATACCATTAGCAAAAGCAAAAACCCTGTTGACAGCCTTAATTGATGAGAAATTAATATTTAGAAGTACGATAAGAATTTCACTGACATATCAAGAGAAAACCCAAATACTGGACCTGAATGCATGTAGGCAAGAAGGAGTTATCCTTTTTTGATGGTCTGTCTTGGAATATCTAGAAATTTACAAATGACAACACATGGCCTGATAAATCAGTGACATGTTTACAGCTCTGTGTGCATGGGTTTGGGGGACAGGATTTATACTTGTTCAGAGGCACTTTTCCTATAACATTTTCAGAATAGGTTAAATATATCGAGGAATTCAAACACAAGCTGGTAATGCATTTGTTAACACAGTACTAGGAAAGGCAGCATAAAGACAGACCAAGTTGCTCTCCATTTTCTTTTGCAGAAATTCTGCTTAGGCTGGGCATTTCTTATCTGAGGTTAATGTGTGTTAAGAAATTCCTTTGCCCAGCAGTCCTCCCCACCCTATAACTGATCCATCACATATACGTACTACTTGGCATTATGCTCCTCATACAGGGTTCTCAGCAATCCTTTATCTGTAATTTGCCTGAAGGTGTTCCTGTTTTGGTCAATGTGCCTCAACTACTCTCATGACGTCTGGATTCCTTTTTCTTCTGCTTAAATAACTAAAGCATATTGCTTCTTTTTGTTTCTGCCACATTTGCCTTTTTAAAATATATTATCTAGTGTTGTCTGCACCTCCACATTTCTGTTCATGCTTTCTTTGTCTTTCTCTACCTTCTTCTACAGTATAAATTCTACATTAATATTTATTATCTTTTCTACTATGTTTTACAAACCACAGGCTCTGTTTTTTATCTTGTTTGAATTCCACTGGATTATGTAAGTTGTTATTCCTTTATTTTGATTAATTCCCTGAAACCTACTTGATTCAGTTCAGGATCATATGAGAACTGGTATCTATCCTAGCATTCACTGAGTGCAAGGCAGAGAAACTAATTTTTTATAGAATGCCAGTCTTTTGCTGGCTGTGTGCACATGCATGCTCAAGTGCATGTATGTATGTATGTATAAACCAGACACACAGACATACACAGGTACACACACACACACACACACACACACACACACACACACACACACACACACACACACACACACACAGTGAAGTTCACAGTCTTTGGTCAATTTGGAAGATCACAAACTATGGCATGTCTTTCAGATTTGGGAGGAAAACAGAGCACTTGACAAATACCCACTCAGACTCAAGGAGGGCATGCAGATTCTGTACAGAAGACACCCCCATCTGGGAGCTTACCTGGGAAAATGAGGAACCAAACTGGTAAACTTAGTGGTATGATGCAACAATGTCAAACACTGCACAACTCTACTGCCCTACAGTTGTGGTGGCTACTTATACTTTTGCCCTTGTTTATCCCTTTCTTTCTGAACATCTGCACTCCTGGATTATCCCAGAGGCATTACTCTGCTCTCCAAAGAACATGTGACATCTTTCAAGACACTTTTATAAGATGCTGTATTTTATTAGCAACTGTATTATAGGTAGTAAATCAGGTTTTATGGGTCTCTCTCAGCCAGAAGAAAAGAAAGTGAATTACATCTTCTGTTTTTAAAGAAACAATACCAAAGATCCACTCAGCCCACACACTCAATCAAAGAAAATGTTTGCAAGCCACCTGTTCTCAATACTTGGATCATGTTTTTTGATATTTTATTTTCTGTCATCCATCTTCATTGTTATTTTATCCACTGATTCTGATGATGTCATGTGAGATGTTAGTCAGGATTTTGTATATAACAGCAATGAGTTCTGTGTAGACAAAAAAATATAAGTTATGTCAGATTTACATACATTTGTTTATATTGTGGTTCCAAATACAGTCAATGTACAGGTTACTTCCAATATCTAATGGATAATACATATTTACAGGGAACAAAAATATAGTAGTCATAGTAGCACTACAGATGTTGAGGTGCAGGATAACACTGATATATTGCCTTTTATTTCCATACTTCACCCTCCCCTGTGATATGTGAGGTGAAGTGAGCTCTAAGTATATTGGAAGCCCAGCCTTAACATAAAATAAAACACAAAAACTCCATCTTTTTGTACCAAAAAAATAAAGTGACAAGGGTATATGATAAGGAAAACTTCTCCAGCCTTATGAGGTTCCTACTACAGTTTGTTGCAAAAAAAGTTGCCACACATACCTTAAATCTAGAATATAATGTCAAGAATCTAAACTTTAATGCATGCCGTATGTTTATGTATAAGTTAAATGAAAAGCTATGAACAGATAAATTAAACATTTGGTTGTTGAGAAAAGAACAAAACAGCCACTAATGAAAATGCTGCAGAGTTACACAGACAAGATGAATACATTTGGTGGGATGGATTCATAGGAATATATTGTATTGGGTATGGGTAGTTCTCCAGGAAAAGCAGAGAAAAGCACGGATGTGATTCACAGACAAAGCATCAAAGATGGATCTGACATGTTACAGAGCATCACATGTGCCTATAGTCCACAGATCCTATTCAAATTAACAGAAACACATGAAAAGCATTGTTAATGCAATTCAGAACTGTGTACCGAGTTCATTACTTCATATGGTCCTGCACTGCAATCATAGCTACTTACCAGAAGGATTTATGAGTATTTCTCAGCCGGAACAAAAGGAAGTGCATTACATCTTCTGTTTTTTAAAGAAACAATACCGAAGATCAACTCAAACCACACACACAATGAAACTAAATGCTTGTAAACCACCTGGACTCAATACTTGCAATTCTATCAAAATTGTTTTAATGCTAAGAAAGCTAAATCATAGTCTGCTTTATAGATTCTGGTTTGATGAATCCAGGACTGCATCAGTTGAATGACTTTTTACCACTGTGATGATGTGAGGTATTGCCAGCTATGCCAGAAGAAGTAGGACAGTGGATGTGCAACATATGTCAGCATAGCTAGCTGGAATTTTGTAAATAATTATGTCATTTGTATATCAAGTTGATTTGTACAGATGTTTCTGTTGGAAAATTTATTTGTAAAGCTGCTTGTGTTAAAAATGTACCAACAGTGTGTCCCACTGGACAGAAAAAGAAATATACTTGTATGTCAGACTATATTGCAAATATTGAAATTAATATATTGTAGGAGAACAGAAGAGAAGAGGATAGGAGAGGAGATGAGAGGAGAGGAGAGGAGAGAAGAGGTTAATCTCAGTCCAGCTAACTTTGAAAAATAGTTTGAAATTAAATTACCTGGTAGGCCATAAAGATTGTATCTTACAGTTCTGATTGCAGCCAGAGACAACATGTTTGTGAAAACAAGGACTAGGAATCCTTGTTGTATTTTCCATAGCAGTGCAATAATTGCTACCCAGGAAGGGTAGAAGTGTTGAAATGGTTTTATGGCTTCCAGGTGCTATAACACATCTTAACAAAGCTCTGTCTGTGTGTATGGTAACACATATATGCAAGATTCTGGTTCAGTTTCTAGTAATAGGGGTAGTATGGTAACCAGAAGTCAAATGATCAGATGTATGTGATGTCATTCTGTAATCCAGGACAAAAATGATGTTTTAATAATAGATGAAACTGAAGTCTCAGGGCAGTCTGTTTTGGAACCTCACAAAGAAGACCAATCACCTACTTCATCAGTCAGGAAAATATAGAGATATTAGTTAAGTAATGTTTTCTGTAACTGTATGAACCTGTCCACCTGTATTATTTTTAATATTTTCTGTGACTGAAACTCTGGTGTTTATTGTATATAGATATTATGTATGTTCATATTATTTTATTATTTATTTTAAATATATTTAAAATTTTCATTGTGGCTGGTCCTTTAGAGAATATTTTAACCTTTGAGAGTACGTATGTCTATTTGGTGACTCTATGGCCACTCCTGAAGCCTTACTGCATTGGCTAAGCACTACCATTGGTATTACTATTAATTTCACTCAGTATAATTAGGTACCCTTGTAAGAACCTTAGAGTAGCTGGCTTTGGAGTGTCTGGTGGCAGTGTAACTACCTTATAGTTTGAGCAGAAGGGGTTACAGTTAGTAAATCTGTGCCAGCCTTTCCCAGGTGTGTATGTCTGTGTGAAAATCAAATCTCAGAGTGTGTGCATCAGCTGCTTGGAGTAGGGATACAGAGCACTGGTTTAACAGAGAGGGTGCTAGAGGACTTGGGCTGGACAGTCGGCTGAGAACTCAATTCTATAGCTATGCCACTGGGGAGTCTTATTGTGGCACCTGGAGAAAGAGAGGCAAAAAAAAACAGCCCCCAGACTGAGTGTGCTCCCTGTGTGCTCTTAAGGGAAATTGTGCTTGATGAAGAAATGCGTCTGGAAATACTCTGTGTACCTATCTTTGTTCCAAGTGAATGTCCATTTCCCATGTCAGCTGTGAGGATTCAGGCTCCTTCATTATTGGCCCAGAGGGGGGACGTCAAATATTGGTGAGCAGTGGTGTAGATATTAATTGAACTTCTGTAAACTGTAGGCAGTTGTCACTGAAAGTGTGTATACTCTCAGCAGCCACAAGGTAAACATACAGTTTCATTATCACAACATTTAGAGGCTGAAGAAAATGATCGACTGTAACGTTTGGAGGCCAAAGAAAATAAGAAGCAGTGTCAATATGAGAGGGAGATTCTGACTCTTCGATAGGAACATGGAGGTAATGGGGAAGAGAATAACCAAACCTCAGAAACAATCAAGGTCAGTAAATTCCTTCCACAGTTTACAGAGGGTGATAATTTTGATAGTTTTATTCATATATTTCAAAGAGTATGTAAACGATATAATATTGACCAAGGGCTGCGGGTATCGTTCCTGACCCCCCTTACTCCATGGTAAAGCAGTAACTGCTGTATCTAAATTTTCTGATATTGATTGTTGAAACTATGATAAAGTAAACCATTGTTTACCGGAATGTTTTAAGTTAACACCTGAAGCTTACATAAAAAAAGTTTTATGAGCACAGACGCAAGGGAGATGAAAGCGTGTGTGATTATATTGCTGAGTTAAGCACTTATTTTTATAGGTGGGTGACTAGGTGTCAGGTCACCACTTTTGAAGGGCTGACGGATCTTTTGGTGAGGGAACAAGCCCTTAGCACTTCACCTGAGGACATGAGAATCTGGTTGGCAGACTGGGAGTGTAAGTCCGCAGGTGGGCTGGGGAAAAAGGGGATCTTTACTTAGCAAGCAGGGCATCACTGCACAAGAAGGGGATACCTAGTGCTGCACATGGATATAAGAGAACCCATGGTGAGCAGCCTAAACCACCTGGACAGAGTCCACCAGTAACAAGGGAAGCCAATAGTTCACGTACATGGCCAGGATCAAGGGTTAGATGTTTTAAATGTAACTAGTGGGGTCATGTATCATATAGATATCCATGGAAGCAAGGTGGGGAAAAAGATGGGGAAGCCAGCAAGTGGGAATAACAGTATGCCAGTGGTAAGTTGTCTGAAGACAACAGAGGTACCAAACTATCACCAAAGTTTATATCTGATCTTAGTGGATGAAAAGCAGGCCACTGCTAAGAGAGACACAGCCCCTGACATAACCATTGAGAAACCTTCAGTGGTTAAAGAGGAGCAGTACTTGCTTGGGCAGCCCATTCCAGTCAGAGCTTTAGGAGGGACACCAGGAGTAATCCAGGAGTCCAACAGTCCCTGGGCCCCCCAGTGGTGCTGGTACCAAAGAAAGATGGCAGCACCAGTTTCTGTGTGGACTACAGAAAATAAATATTCACAGTGTCAGATGCTTACCCCATGCCTAGGACAGATGAAGCCTTAGACCAGCTGAGTAGGGCTAAGTATCTGACTACTATTGATCTGACCAAGGGCTACTGGCAGGTGTCCTTGACTCCCACCACTAGAGAGAGAGGTCAACCTTTGCGACTCCTTTTGGACTATATGAGTTCACAAAGATGCCCTTTGGGATGAAAAATGCCCCAGTGACCTTCCAGAGGCTGGTAAATCATATCCTAGCAGGAGCAGGAGACTATGCCCTTGCTTACCTGGATGATATTGCTATTTACAGCCTTCCTGGCACAAGCAACTTCAGCATGTCAGGGAGGTCCTGAGCAGACTGCAAAGGGCAGGGTTGACCATTATGTCCAGTAAGTATCAGGTAGGAATGGCAAAGGTCTCTTACTTGGGACACAGAGAAGAGAGTGGTAAGATCAGGCCAGAACCTTCCAAAATGGAAGCTATTCAGGTGTGGCCTGCCCTATTACCAAAAAGCATATGAGGGCATTCTTGGGGACAGTGGGGTACTATGGAAAATTTGTTCCCAATTATAGTACAATAGCTGCCCCGCTCACAGACCTGATGAGGAAAAACAGCCCAGACAAGGTAGTGTGGACCTCAGCCTGCAAGCATGCATTCCAAAGGCTTGAAGGGGCTTTAGGAGAACCCCCCTGTGTTAGCCAGTCAGATTACAGCAAATAATTTGTTGTGCAGGTGGGTGATTTTAACTACAGGGAGGGGGCTGTATTCAACCAGGTTTCCTCAGAAGGAGAGGAGCACCCAGTTGTATATCTCAGTTGTAGATTTCAACTCAGGGAGGAATGTTATGTAGCTGTAGAAAAAGAATGTCTAGGCATAGTATGGGCACTGCAGAAACGTCAACCCTCTCTGTATGGAAGGAAATTCACTGTAGTTACAGACCACAATCCCCTAACATGGCTACATCAGCCAGCCAGTAAAATGCCAACTTATTAAGGTGGAGCCTAGGGTTGTAGGCATATGATATGACAGTGCAGCACCATAGTAGGGTTAGCAATGCCAATGCAGATGGGTTCTCAAGACAGGGTATTGGTTAATGTGTTCTCAAACAGGCTCATGTCTCTCAAGCCACATTTCTCCAGGGTCACTTGAAAAACTAGCTTGAATCTTTAAAGGGGGGCAGATATGATGATGTGAGATATTGCCAGCTATGCCATAAGTAGTGCAGTGGATGTGCAACATATGTCAGCATAGCTAGCTGTAAATAATTTTATTTAATTAATTATTTAATTACTATTGTAAATAATTATATGTCATTTGTAAATCAAACTGATTTGTACAGATGTTTGTGTTGGAAAATGTATTTGTAAAGCTGCTTGTTTTAAAAATGTAGCAATTGTGTGTCATGTTCGACAGACAAAGATAAACACTTGTATGTCAGACTGTATTATAACTACTGAAATTAGCATATTGTAACAGAGGATACTGGAAGAGAAAAGGTTAATCTCAGTCCAGTTAACTTTGAAAAATAGTTTGAAATGTAATTACCTGGTAGGCCATAATGAAAGCAAGGACTACAAATCCTTGTTGTACTGTCTGTAGCAGTGAACTAATTCCTATAACACCTGGAAGGGTGGAAGTGTTTAAATGATTTTATGGCTTCCAGATGCTATAACACATCTTAGCAAAGCTCTATCTGTGTCTACAGTAACACATATGTGTGAGATTGTGGTTCAGTTTCTAGTAATGGGGGTAGTATGTGAACCAGAAGTCAAATGAAGAAATGTATGCAATGTTATTCGGTAATCCAGGACAAAAATTATGTTTTAATACTAGATGAGACTGAAGTCTCAGACAGTCTGTTTTTGGAACCTGAAAAAGAAGGAATACCACTCACTTACTTCATCTTGCCTTGCTTTAGTAAGTAACCAGGGAATAATAATTCTTTAGATGAGTCAGGAAAATATAGTGAGATTAGTTAAGTAATGTTTTCTGTAACTGTATGAACCTGTCCACCTGTGTTATTTTTAATATTTCCTGTGATTGAAACTCTGGTGTTTATTGTAAATAGATATTCTGTATTTTCATATCATTTTATTATTTATTATTAAATATATTTAAATGTTTTACTGTGGCTGGTCCTTTACAGAATACTTTAACCTTTGAGAGTACTTATGTCTATTTGGTGACTCTGTGTTCACTCCTGAAGCCTTACTGCTTTGGCCAAGCACTGCCATTGGTATTAATATTAATTTAATTTAATACAAGTGGGTACCCCTGTAAGAGCATTAGAGTAGCTGGCTTTGGAGTGTCTAGTGGTAGTGTAACTACCTTATAGTCTGGGCAGAAGGGGGAAATAGCTAATAAATTTGTGCCAGCCTTTCCCAGGTATGTATGTATGTGTGTGTGAAAATCAAATCTTAAAGAGTGTGTGCATCAGCTGCTTGGAGCAGGGATATAGAGCACTGGTTTCACAGAGAGGGTGCTGGAGGACTTGGCTTGAACACTCAGCTGAAGACTGAACTCTACAGCTGTGCCGCTGGGGAGTCTTACTGGGGCCTGGAGAGAGAAAGAGAAAACCAGCCCCTTGACTGAGTGTGTTCCCTGTGTGCTCTTAAGGGAAAGTGTGCTTGATGCAGACAACTGCAGCTGGAAATACTGTGTGTACCTATCTCTGTTCCAAGTGAATGTCCCTCTCCAGTGTCAGTGGTAAGGATTCAGGCTCTTTGATTACTGGCCCAGAGGGGGGGGACGTCACAACTACAATCACTATATTTTTGCAATAGTTATATCTTTGAAGTCAGCAATAAATGTTTACTCATGAGTCCCATACAAACAGGAAAAGTAATACAAATTGAATCATTCCACAAACACACAACACAAAAAGGTTTGATAAAAAGGTTGACACCTAGGCGCAAACACTACTATAATGATTTTTCAAATTAATCTGAAAAAAGCTATGTGGTGAAAGTGTTTTAAAATGTCAAAATGTTATGGAATCCTTACTTGAGCAAGATATTTTGTCCAATTAAACTAGTAACACATGG
>NC_056744.1:1623277668-1623297668 GCF_019279795.1 Protopterus annectens
TTTCGCGGACCACACATCTGCTTATTCAGACATAATGAAACAAAAGAATGCTTCTACATTTGTAGTAATAGTTGACCAATCAAACAAAAAAACTAATTAATTAATTAGCTAATTAAAACAAATTCAAAATGAATGACATATTCTTAAAGCAACTCCATCATCTTAAAACACTTCATAAAAAATAATACAAAATGTGTATGTTGATATATATAAAATCAACAAAATAAATATTATACATAATAAAATATGATTATAAATACAATTATGTAACATCAATAATGTACTGAACAAATGATGTGTAGGAATACACAAAAAACAATGTTATTAATGTTAAATAACTATTACACGATGTAGCTATCTTAAAGTTCTAGCCTTCAAATAAGGTTTAAGAGAGACGGTGTCATTCAGGCCTCTGCCGCAGTGCACAGCGAGTCTTATGATCCATTTAACCTCTGCTAATTCTGTTAAATTTATAATATCACCCATTCGTATATTTACTTGTTGTATATGCAGCACTTTAAATTGGAACACATGCTCAATGCCTTCCTGCATGGTGTGTTTGGCCAATGCACTGTAGTCTTGCCTCCTATTGAGGCAATATGCATGGTCTCTAATACGTTCCCTAAGAGTTCTGTTGGTCTTACCAACATAGAAATGAAAACATAATGACTTCCACTTATGAAACATGTCTTTCTGAAGAAGTCTTGATAATAAATAAGACAAAAGCGCTAAAGTTCTACAAGAGTTGTTGGTGTTATTTACTATTTTATTGAATGCTTTTATTGTCACGAAGTTCTTTTCTTAGTATATATATATATATATATATATATATATATATATATATATATATATATACACACACACACACACACACACACACACACACATACATATATATATATATATATATATATATATATATATATATATATATATATATAAAATCTATATCTAGTCTATATGTATCTATATATATATATATATATATATATATATATATATGAAATCTATATCTATATCTAATCTACATGTATATGTATATATATATATATATATATATATATATATATATATATATATATATATACATATATACATACATATATATATATATATATATATATATATATATATATATATATATATATATAAGTATATATATATATATATATATATATATATATATATATATATATATATATATATATATATATGCATACATGTCCCAAAATGCCCATGCAAACATATACTGCTGACAGCTGGATACAAAAAGAGCCATGACACTCACCCCTGCCTCCCCCCACAGTCCAACTAAATAAGTGAACAGTACACTGTTACATAATCATGATAGGCCATACACAATGGCCAGACATACAACAACCTCTTAACAAAACAACTAAAATGCCTGAATATAGCAAAGAGAAATACAACCAGCCAGTAATTCACACATTTATTATACTCTGATGTCTTGGCCAAAGCCTTCAAGGAGTAAAACATTACAAGAAATACATGCCTTAATCTCAAGAAGCAATTAATACTTAATTACATAATGAAATACACAGCCTCCAATTACACTCCTCATTTAACCCCCTACGGGATAAAGTATCACATTAAATATTAATACATTGAGTCTGTACATAAGAATTGTCCTTTTATGAATGTTTCATCAAACTGAGGAACAGACTTTTTTAAAAACAGTACCTTGGAACCCACTATTGTCCCCATGGTGAGACTTATTCAAATGTATGGCTATGGAACTGTCATATGTCTTATCAGTAATATGTCTCACATGTTCTAACAGCCTAGTTTTAAAACATGTTACTGTCCCCCACATAAAATATGTTACAAGGGCATCTAAGAGCATTCTCTATACACCAACCTCTTGAATGTGCAGACTTCAACATGTTTACCAGCCTTTCCCTTCAGCAGGAATGACAACAATAAATAATGATAGACCAGTATACCTATCAACCTCCTACTGTATGACATCTGGACAAAGCCTGACATAATTGGTGGACAGAGGCCCAAATACATGGCCATACTTGAAATATTGCTGTTAAAAGTTGCTGGTGTTACAGGGTTCATTGTAACATATCTTTTCTGAGGCATATAGAGTCAGAAAAACAAATAGATGTTACCATTTACATAATGCAATCACCAGAGTATGCTACTGATTTGCCAAGGACAACACCTGTCTGGGGAACAGACCAAACATAACAGGCTAACCTGTGGCCATTATGTGGCTGGCCCTACAGTTGAGAGATATGCAGGGACAGAACTTTGACAGACTGAAACCCATGCAGAAGTAGCATGTGCAGACAAACCCTGTTAAACTAGCAGTATTCTAAACATATAACAGCAATACTCACATTCTGTCCCTAAGTATTGAACCTTCTCCACCATTTAGTTGGCTTGTCTCCACAAGTCTTGTTGTAAGAGGTAGTAGCTCACACAACTCCAGGATGTCTTCCTCACAAGTAAGGAAAGGGGCCAATGCCCACATGGAGTACTCAATTATAGGAGTGTGTTGCCATGACATTGGCTATTGGAAGAACTACACAGCTGCTCTGCATGCAATTAGCAAGTGGGGAACCCCAATAGGTGCATAGGCCATCACCTGGTCATGAGCATCACCTACAAAAGCCATGCTGCCACATAGTCAGATCAGCTCTATCCCTGTAGTACACAGAGGGAGAGAGAGGGCAATAACAAATGAGACATAAAGTGGAAAAGAGGAAGAAAAAAAAGTAAGTGGAACATGTAAGCAAGTAATTGACTGTAGTACTTGGTCTGTAATAATGGGAAATATGATTTGGAGGAATATATGTCCCAACAAGACTTGCTGTACTAATGTCCTGCTGAACAGCAGCTATGGCCATAGCATCTGGCCCTCTCTGCAGTGGGAGAGATCACAGCCATACTTCATGACCGTACAGATCCTCACAGAATGTCTAGATTTTCACATCATAGTTTTTTTGTCGGTTCCTCCTGAAATCTGTACTTTTCTGGCAAACAGCTGAGGACTGAAGTCATTAGGTAATGATAAACACTTGAGTTTAAGACTCTACATCCTTAAGAATATTTACGGTAATGCAAAATGCATCATTCTACAAACTTCCTAAGTTTGTAACAAGAATATTTAAAGTTTGTCCCTATTTATTCCCCCATCATTTTAGGCATTGTCCAGATGTGATGCCTGAGATGTGAGGTCGAATCACAGCTCAGGAGCCTGACTCACCCTGGGAAAGGACAGCCCATATATGACAACCACTGGGGTGTCTGTTAAACAGTTATGACTGTGCCACTGCTAGGCCAGTTAATGGGATGTTGTCCATATCCATGTTACCTGTGAATATGAGTAGGACACATGTTTGTCTTGTAAAGCTAAGAGACCTACATAGGGCATGTGCATGGTAAAGTACTGCTGCAGACGTGTGTTGAACTGCATGTGATATACTGAATGAATAACATTCAACTGTACAGTATTCTGTTGGACAATAAGCACATTTGTGACTGATATCTATAGTCACATACACATACACCTGTGTTATGCCAGCCAATCCATTGACAGGTCTATCAGTAATGACATTGTAACATAATAGCCTACTTATGACTGTTAGACATCTTCCAGATTATCACAGTGATGTCAAAGCCTCCTGTGCAATCAACATACTAATGTATGGTGCAGCTATATTAATACAGTATCAATACTGATGTCCCATTTGTCACCCATGTACATGTGCCATTGTCCTGACATACTGCTATAACAGGTTGAGAAGTATGACTGAGCAGCACGACTGTAAATACAATGTGCCATACTAACGTAGAACAGAAATGTATACCAGGTATCCCCAGAGCACATGTATGTATGCATATGTTCATCTGGAAGGCACAAAACTGATCACATGGGTTTCAAGCTATCAGGTACATAGGTTGTGCATGCTGCACATAGGTGTAATATCAGTGTCAGTGCATACAACAGACATAAATGTATACAGCTACTGGTTGTTGCAATGCCTGACACTGATATGGGTACTAGAGTAGGCATGATTATCAGGTAGTAATTGAAGTGTCCAACTGTGTTATGACCATCTGTGCATGTCTACCACTACCAGCTATATCAACATTTATATACAGTGGATATCACAACTGTACGCACCCCTGTTGGAATGCAAGGTTTGTGTGCTGTATGACAATCAGACCACAGAAGATCATTTCATAATGTTTCTCATTTTGAATGTGACCCCCTAACCTATACAATTCCATTGAAAAACAATCAAAGGTGTTTTTAGGAAGGTGAGCAACAATTGCCATGTGAAGATGTGCCATGATGTTAGAGACCAAATCAAGATAAATGAATGCTGTAACCATCTCAGGAGATACATACACAACATATCACTTTAAGGTGTGCACACTCATTCAACTGGCTTATTGTACTGATTATTATTTCCATATGTTTTCACAGATCAGATTGTTATGTTTTCAATTGAATTGTACAGGCTATAGATCACATTAAAGGTGGGAATTGTTTTGAAATGAGTTATTCTGGTGTCATGTTCCAGTTGCACAAATACCAGGTGTTGTAACAGGGGTGTGTACCCTTTATATCCATTGTAGCTATATGGAATCAGCAGTACCTGAACTGTACAACCAGCCTCCACCAAGGTAGAGTAATCCCCTTTGGTGGACAGCAGCAATACAGAAACCACATAATAGGTTGCTATATTGGCTGTACAGGGACACATAGGTGCAGGCAATAACTTGGAAGCAAGTTCACCTCTATCTGAGCAAGCATGTAAGTTCACAGGTGACTTCCTGTAAGGCTGACTATGAGTACAAATCAGACATATCCACACCACCAAGGACAATTATAACAGTGTCTCCACATATGTTGTCAGTCTCAGAGGAAACAACACAATTCACCCTGTCCTTGGTGTAATGAACACCTCATACACACATGCCATGGATATAGGCAACCTGCATCAGACAGGTTAGGTGGGAACATTGCCACCCTCCCTGTCCACCCCAGTTGTACAGGGGGGTATGGACATCAACCACACCCCTCCCTGCAGCAATGATGAGCATGTACATATTGTCTACTGATGGCAACAACAGCATATATCCATGTGGCATAATAACATCACTGTCTGCCTCCTACATGAACTCAGGCATGTGTGCACAGCTCCATCACACACCACAAATACAGACCTGCCACCATCCACATGCCCACTGTTAACCCTCTACACAGAAATGAATGGAGAATAGAGGATTATGCAATCAAGTATCCAACATTGTTGGGAATAAGATAGCTCAGGGCCAGGAGTGTAATGCAAGCTGCTATAGCCATGATTGCTTGGAGGGTTATGGTGTAGTGTGGATTGTTTGTAAGTACTATTCACTGTTGATGAGCAATTTGACAACTGTATGAGGTCCTGTGACCTTTTTCCTGTTTATGTCTTCCAGGTAACATGCAGAGGGCTCACCTACCAGCATTTTCTGTTGGGGAAACTGACATCATCACCCAATATATGATAGAACATTATGCCCTGTTATTTGGACAGAGAGCAGAAGATGTGTGGGAGAGGACTGTCCTGTGGAACAGTCTGGTCCACAGGGTAAATGGTGCTGGCCTGCACAGTGGAACTTATGAGCAGCTGCATCATCGGGCCACCGACCTCATCCACCATGCGTGTCAATGGGCTGCTGCTGTATCGGGGGACCAGCTAGCCACAGGTGGGGGCCCAGCCATCCAGCCCCCACTGGCACCCACCGAGGAGCTCCTCTCCAACCTTCGGGCACCCACCCAATGCACAAGCCATGAAGCTGAGGAAAGTATTGTGGAGGTGGGTTGCACACAGACACACAGACACACAGACACAGACACACACACACACACACACACACACACACACACACACACACACACACACACACACACACACGCCCAGTGGGGATAAGTACACTAATGTATCAGACATACATGTGTCTGTATTATATCTACATCCATGTGTCAGGTCCGACTGCAGTTGTGGGTGGGTTTTTCTACCGCCCAGAGGTGCACATCTATGGTGAGTACAGAACATTGTGTATTACTGGGGTTAGTACTGTAAATGTGCAGACATGCTGCATGCATCCATCCTGTACCAAGGCCACATGTGAGTCTGCTGACAATAATGCCCTCTCACAACTACCTAGGACCCTCTGGTCTGCATATGGGACAGCACCCTGAAGCTGGTGAGTATGACATTATTCTGTTGTTGCCTGGCTATACCCCAGCCATGTGAACAGCATGCAATTTACTATGCACACAACCATCGGTAACAGCTATATGCTTTATGTAATAGCTATATTGCTTTTTGTGCATGCTCACTTGTGGTGGGGTTAACTGCATTGCATCACAGTGGTCACCACTGGGGCCTATCTGACGTGAATTCAACATTCCTGTAGCATACCTCACAACTTGTCAGTGCCAAGATGTCTGGACAGAGGCCAGAAAAAATGGGCTGGGCAAACAGCCTAAGGTAGGAACATGTGTGATACATTAGTGGTATACAGTGGATATAAATTGTGTACACTCCCCTGTTAAGATGCAAGGTGTTCCTCTTACATACTAATTAGGACCACAGTATGTCAGTCCCCACTTCTTTCAGCCTTTAATGTGACCCATAACATGAACACTTCACTTGTAAAACCAAGCATCTGGACTCATGTATTGCACCTACAAGTCTGGCCACCTGTGAAGGTGGCAGATGTCATATCAGCATGAAGTTTCAGTCAGGTATGATACCTCATGTTGCCATATTTGTCAGTACACTCATTGTGGCCTATTTGGACACAATATCACATAGATGGGCATTGTTAAGGCACACAGTCCCTTCCGACCATGTATAGGTTTCAAACATATGGATATTCCAGACACATCTGTACAGAGGACTGTACAATGGTTTAACCTGCTGCATGTCAGGCAGATGCTGTCACCACACTGTATAAAGTAATGGCAGTGGGAGGTGGTCACCAGCCGTGTATGGTATACACATCAAAATGGTATAAGCCAGACAAGGTATGATCGTCACACAAACACACACACACACACACACACACACACACACACACACACACACACACACACATACACACACACAGTTGCTAGCAGTGGGATTAGAGCTCCTGCTTATCTAGGTATTTCTACTATAGTGCTCTGCAGTTATCAGATGCACCACAGAGCTTATATGTTTCCACCTATTCCAAAGGTGCTTCTAAGGTGGATGACATCAACAGGACTACTAAATTGAAGTGAGGGGACGTATAAAGGGTAGTACAAAGGTCACAAATGGTGTAACCCACACACTACATGATTTTCACACACACACACACACACACACACACACACACACACACACACACACACACACACACACACACACACATCCAAACAGTTGCTAGTAGAGTGATTAGAACTCCTGCCTGTCTAGGTATTGTTACTATAGTGCTACGCAGTTATCAGATGCGCCAATAGCTTATATATTTCCATCTAGTCCAAAGGTACGTCTAAGGTTGATGACATCAACAGGACTAACTAAATTGGATTGAGGGGAAGTGTAAAGGGTAGTGCAAAAGGTCAAAAATGGTGTAACCTACACACTACATGATTCTCAAACACACACACACACACACACACACACACACACACACACACACACACACACACACACACACACTTGCCAGTATTGGGATTAGAACTTCTGTCTCTCTAGTTATGTCTACTATAGTGTTACACAGTTACCACATGCACTACAGAGCTTATTGGACTTTTGCATGGCCAAAGCTGCTGATAACTGCACAACTGAGGTAAAGTATTACAGGTGTCAGAAAATCTGCCTTCTATTCCACCCTTACATTGTGCTAGTTCTTTCTGTCTTGACTTCAAATAGCATTATGGCTTGGCACTTCACCAGGTTATTGTATAGTGTGGCACACCTGGGAGCCGTTAGCAGTACTTGTTCATCACAGAAGTCGCCCCAGTACTTACTAGTTATGTCCACCCCTCCTGGCATGTTTGAAGGGCAGTTTTCTGTGCTTTCACCCATTAACCTGGTGCACATGTTCATTCTGAGGCACTGTTGCAACTGCCCATGTACACAGACAACCCTCCCCTCTAAACTCCAAACACTCAGACCTGTGAGAGTTCCCGATATATCACCCAATGTGAACATATGCACTCTCCAGCAAAGACTGGACTAGCAGGTCAAGAGGATAAGATCAACACTTGCACCACACTATGTGGAACACATAGCTCACCATGACAACCAATTTGATAGCCATGACATACAGTGAAAAGCCACACACCCACCTTCACAGAGGCACTCAATGGGCATTTACCCAAACAACACAGACCTGCAAGACAGACACTCACTCAGACACCATGACATGGCACATGGCAAGGGACACATATTTAACCTACACAGTGTGCCCTTCAACCTAAGCTCTTAAGGCTAACCACCTTGCACAATACAGTGATCATGGGTAACTCAATACTGAGGCACACACATATCCCACTCACTAAGTTGAATATGGAGCAGATAACAGCCAAATATCTATCACATGCCAGCATGCAGCACATGAAACAGCCAGTCATGGCACTCCACAACAACTACGAGTATCACTCTGTATCCATGTGGGTGTGAATGACTTGGGACACACCTCCCTGGACTACATGACAAGAGACATGGTTGAACTCTATGATTATGTGGTCCAGGCAGGTGTGTCAGTAGCCCTGAGCAGTGTGCCACCATCACCCAGAATGATGTTGTGGTACAATCAACAGATGATTGACTGCAACATTGACTTACGTGTTTTGTGTCATTCTCAGGGGATCCAGTACCTCTCTGCTTGGGATGACATGATTGACAGAACCCAATGACTTGCCCCAAATGTCCTACATCTGTCACTGCTGGGTTTCCAGGTATGGGGTAAGTGTCTTGCCACCCCTATGATGCCTTATTAGGCAGTGTTCCTTATGTAATTACCACCGTAACAGCTAGACATTATGCAATTTGAGGGTAATGCTACTCAACAGTAGACATCTAATTGTCAAGATGCAGTCACTCAAAGCACTTGGAGTGGAGGACATATATCTGCTGTAATGGAGAAGTGGTTTACAGCAGTAGACAGTGGCCCTGCAGTAACAGGCTATGACACATTCCATAGCTGTCAGCCCCAAACATGGACCAGACTAGTATCCCAACATAATGTATTGCAGATACTTTTGGTACATCTGCTTTGGGGTAATAGTGCAATCCAGACCATAGCCTGCTATGGGTCCACATGTATGTCCATAGACTGTCAATGCACATTCCTCAACACCCTACCATCTATGATGGTCCAACGCAACACTGACATAGACATCAACCACCCCTCCATCACCTGGGGGATGTAGCCAAGTTTCAGTACAGTGGGCCAGCACTTCTGGGATTCATCATTTCCATTGCTGTGGACCAGCTCATACTGACCCCCGGTAGAGGATGCAACAACCTTGACATGTGTTGTGTACTTAAATATGGGACTGTTGCTCATCCATAGTTGTCAATCCCTGCATGGTGAGATCCACACAGGCTGTAATCAACATGGAACTCAACATGTCAGCTACACTCCCCCACAAAGGTAACCACCTTGCAAAACCTCTCCAAAGCTGCCTTTGCAGCCATGAAAACAGGGGTGGATGTCTTCACTGTACCCATGGCTATGGGAAATAGCTGTATGACTGTGGAATCATACACATATGCACTGTACAAACAGGTACATGAATGCATGGTACTAGACAGAGCCAACAGAGCCCAGACACTAGCCTCCAAACACTGGGAGACAATGTGATGGTCCCCTGCCATTACTAAACTATACATCAGAAGAAGGACACTGTTGCAGAGAAAGGTGGTGTCCCATGACTGTTGAACACCCATATTAGCCTCAAACACAACTTTGGATCCCACATGGAATCCCCTACAGGCATCTATGACAGCAGACATGCAGCAGACACTGATGACAATCACAACATCCTTTGATAGTTACATCAACAACCTCCACAGGATTAAACACAAGTGCTGAAAGTTATTGCACAATGCTAATACCTATCCTGAGACAACAGATAATGGCCACAGTCTTGGCAACACATTCAGTGCCAGCTTTACCCCTCTCTCCCCCCACAACTGAAGTGCTGAGTGAATCTGTTCTCACATGCTGTATCCTATTTCTGTTTTAGGCATCTTTGTGTCACCAGGGTGTGGTTCTGCAGCAAGACCAAGGGGTATGGCAGTGTGGTAACACATCCACCATGTCTTAGGCAGGGTACAGATGTATCTGCATGGAATTCCCCAGTCTGTAACACAGTGATTGCATAAGCCTCACATATTATAGGGCTGAGGGTTGTACATAGGTATATGTTGATTTACAACATCTGCTGTAGAGTGGAGAATGGTATGTGTTGCAGTTTGGACACACCTCTGATTGCTAATAAGCACAGCCACAGGGGATATTCATCAACCAAACACACTGAGATTGCTATTCTCTCACACACACACACACACGCACACACACACACACACACACACACACACACACACACACACACACACACACACACACACACACACACACACACACACACACACACACACACTTGCCAGTACCAAGATCCATAGGTTCATTGCTTCATAGATGTGTAAGAGGTGAATGGGCCTGGTGGCTCTATAAGGCTATCCCAAGGGGATGCCCTGGCATCAGGCCACATGAGAATAGTCCCCAGTGTGGGCTCAGGAGTATAGTCACTGGAGTGATCCCCAGGGGTGGGTACCGTATTCCCCATCCACTCATCCAGATTTTTATTGTGGGTGGCCAGTGATGTGCACTGCTTCACATGTATGTGATGTATATTCCATAACATGGACAGTGTTTGGGTTGTGCACATGTCCCACATGAATGTTCTTTGAGGTGTGGAAGTGCAGGTCTCTGAGGCATGTTTTGTGGACAGATTGGTATCTTCAGAAGTAGCATTGCTGACCTAGTTTGGTGAGACATGGCTGTATAACTGATGTAGTGATTGCACCTACATAGACAGTATGACACAGGGATTCATTGGAGTTATTGGAATCTATCCATACAGGGCATGTGCATAAGGCATGGTATTCCCTTTGTGGGGTATATTTGCAGACTCTACAGTTGTTGAAGGTGTCCAGTGGGGAACATGGCAAAAGGGTCACTGTACACATTGATTGGGCTACTGAGGGGATGGAACAGGGTGCCATGTCCTTTTACTTGCTGGATAACACACACTCAGTCAGGAGATGTAACACATCAAAGTACTTTCTGAAGTCAGTGGTGCTGTTGTGGTCAACAGGCAGCTGACTGTCAACCTGTGTTCCCCATTGTGTTATAATAACATCACTGTTCAGTGGACTACCATCAATGTATTACTTCATATGAGCCATGGTATTCCCAAAGGTAATGGTAGCACATCTCTTGGCATTGAGGTAGTGTCCAGGGTTCTGCCAACGGTCATAGGTGTCAAATGGCCTTTGGGTGTGATGTCAGCATCACATGGATTGAGAATGCTACCACCCACCAAACTGTTGTATGCACACATTATCAGCCAGGGTGCCTTTGTGTTCTCCTGCACCTCAGAAGGGTAAATCCCAAACATGAAAGGACATGGGCCTGTACCCTGTGTGACACCAGTCATGTCTGGTCATCGGTTTGACATGGAGTCTACTGCAATCACACTGTGGGTGCTATATGTGAGACAATTTGCAGGGAAACTACTGATATAGTGGTTGCTGCCTTGCCAAGTGTGTTTGTGTAGGATTCCTGGGTGGAGAGTGGTCTCTGAGTATTAGAAGGGTTACCTATATTTTAACTAATCCATACTGTCACATAGTCATTGCACATGGCACTACACATTTAGGGCTGTGGAGTGTCTACACCACCCACAACTGTGTTTGACAACTGTTGGCCTTGTAATAGGGACATTGGGACATATACTAGGTCCTCAATATAATAATTTAGCAAAATCCACCCTCCAATGGATCCTGTTATTACACAATCACAGCACACACACACACACACACACACACACACACACACACACACACACACACACACACACACACACACACACACACACAAACACACAAACACACACACACACACACACACACACACACACACACACACACACAAACACACACACACACACACACACAGTTTAGAGTACTGAGTTTCAAATCCCTACCTATCTATATATTGCTACTATATTGTTACACAATTATCACACGCACCAGAGAGCTGATAGGTCGAACAATGTTCAGACATACCTTTAAGGTGAGTGACATCAGCAGCAGTGCTAAAGGAGGGGTAAGGGAAGTGTAGTGAGTGTGAATGGTCTCAAAATTATGTCTCTACAAAGACACACCCACTCTCTCACACAAGCAATTTTACAGTTGCCAGGACCAGGATTAGAACTCCTACCTAACTAGTTTGCTACACTATAGTATTACTCAGTTATTGCAAGCACCATGGAGCTTATATGTTGGAGACCTGTTCAAGGGTATCTTTGAAGGTGAGTGACATCAGCAGCAGTGCTAAAAGAGGGGTAAGGGAAGTGTAGTGAGTGTGAATGGCCTCAAAACCATGTTTCTACAAAGACACACACACACTCTCACACAAACACACACATTTTCACAGTTGCCAGGACAGGGATTAGAATGCCTACCTAACTAATTTGCTACACTATAGTATTATGCAGTTATCACAAGTGCCACGGAGCTTATAGGGCTGCAAACTGCCCAAATGGCTATTTCAGGCTGACTGACATCAGCAGGAGTGCTAAAGTAGGGCAATGGGAAGTGTAATGAGTGTGAATGGCCTCAAACACATTCATATAGAAATACACACACACACACACACACACACACACACACACACACACACACACACACACACACACACACACATATACACACAACTTTACATTTGACAGGACTGAGATTACAACTGCTACATGGATACTTATTTGTACTATAGTGTTACACAGTTATCACAAGCACCACTGAGACTATAGGGCTGAGGGCTAACAAAATGAATTTCTTCAGTGAATGACATCAGCACATCATGTGATATAGGACAAAGGGATGTGTACTGAGTGGGAAAGGCCTCATAATGGGATTCTGTCTGTCATCTGTCTCTCTCTTCCCCACGTCTCTGTGTATGTTTGACATATTATATTATGTTGGCCTTAGATATATGTGAGTATTCCTATTCAATGTGTGTGTGTGTGTGTGTGTGTGTGTGTGTGTGTGTGTGTGTGTGTGTGTGCATATGAATTATCAATGGTGTAAGATTTGGTGTGTGTGTAGAGACATCTGCGAATAACAGATATCTGTAGTCCACTGTGTTGTCAGACATAGGCTTCATTTCTTTAAGTGTAGGAGCATGCCCAGTATGACCTTCTATATTGAGTGTGTGCATCCATTCCAGGGAGAGATGGACATCAGTTCAGGGTTTTGTTTGCTACAGCTACACCTAGCAACCTGTTTCTGCAGGATATCTGTAGATAGGTTGCCAATATGGAGACACAATGGGCATAACAAACGGGGGATACTGTAACTATTGCTGTCTGTGCTGCTTGTGTAACATGGTTGGTTGTAGCATAGATTTTCTGACATATGTACTGTTTTACACTGTGATTTATCATGTCATCAACTACTGACAGTTATAATTCTCCGCTCACAGTTATTTACCAGGGAAATACAAGATGAATGAAGCTGAGAGCAATATTCTGAGGCATATAGACTATACATTCTGACACGCTCCTGCCATTGTGGAGGGGTAGCTACAGACATTAGACTGCTGTTTCTGTGTAATTGATCCAGCACCTTGTTAGTCTGTTGGCTGGGGATCCCCTTCTTGTGCTTTTCTCAACTTAACGGAATGGCCATATCCTGCTGGGCCATACCTCTCAGCTGTACAGATACTCCCAGGTTATCAAGAGCCAGGACTCATACAGCTGGTCAGTTTACCTTCACATTGTGGTTTATAAGCAGTTTTGTGGCTATTCATTAATGGGTTTGCAGTCAGGGGGTAGTATTGGCGGACATTAGAGTTTCAGACTTCACACACTCCATGACATCCATACTTCTACACCCCTATTATTCTCTCCTCTTCTTAACATTATGAAAGCAATATCTCAGAGGTACCCCTATAGTTGGGCCTTTATCCCAGTAGTATTTATGGCCTGGTCCACAGTTCTTGCAGTAAGACATGGGGAGGCATGCTACTGGCATTTGTCAACATGGCCTTGCATTTGTTTTCTGTTTACTGTGTTAGGTTGTTAGTTAGGACCCCCTGACATTACATACATTGGCACTATAGGTGAGGCATGGGCCTTTGCCAGAGGGCTGTAGGCCATTTGAGAGTGCTGCAGGCCATCTGTAGCAGGCCAGTGCATTCTGTCACTCATACGTTCCCAGGCTGTGAGCCAGTGGATTACCCTGGGGTGACAGTGGTAAGTGGTTGAAGTGTTCCTGTCAATCCTTCATGCTCATACTGATCCACGAGTCTGGATGTGGTCAGGTTGTTGCTTACAGCTAGGGACACACCTGCATGGGACACCTATTCAGAATGCAGCATCATGTATGTATTTCCATACAGAGATGGGTTCATGCTGTACTCATTCCCCACAGCAAGGATATGACCTGTGATAAACCTGTGGCTGATGGTGGGGGTAGCTGGGTGCATGTGTGATATGGAAGCTACTGGCACCTGACTCACAGATATACCTGGGACATTCCCCTTACGCTGGCTTGTGTGTGGACATGGGCAGTCTGTTATTGCTTTATAACTGCGCCTTTTGTGGTCTGCCAGTGATTGGCCAGACTACCAATATTCCATACTAGAGGGACAACTAATGTGATGCTAACCTCTATGTATAATTCCAAATTTGTGTGCAGTTGACAGTTATTTTATATGCACTCTGTGTTGGATACTTCCACCTATGTACTGTTTCTATGTATGGGCCCCCATTCATGGGGTGTCCAGCTTTCTGACGGTGACAGATATTGACATCTGGACAGTGAGTATGTGCAAATGCTGAGATGGGTGTAGCTGAGAAGCAGTGTGATTGACACTGCAGTTGTTGGAACATGGCCCTGTCGACCACTGTACTGTACCTAGGCCACTGAGACACAACCATCCAGGCCCACATGCTGACCATTTCCAGGCAATATTAAACACACAACAACCTTACCACACTGACCCCTGCATATTGTACACATGCAACAATATAGATTGGGACAGCTCTGGCAATCTGTGCTCCAGTGATATTACTCCTCAAACTTACATGCTACTGCATTTCTACATGGGATTGTGGGGGCGGGGGTCCACACCTGAAGACTTTAAACATTTGCAATGACTGTACTGGTATTTCAGTTACTCTGTTGGCTTCCATTCCATATTGTATTGTGACCTATCATGCAGAAAGTAGGCATATCAGTGGAATACACATGTTAAATTTTAATGGCATTAATTTCAGTTTCAGACTTTTTACCCTTCAGAACTAACATGCAACTGCCAGACCTGTCTGTGTAGGTCTGGAGGGGGGATGTTCACCGTTGCTATCATTTGGGGGCCATAGCCCGGTTTTTCTTTATGGTCATCTGTACCTGTCCTGCTGGGTGAGGCTGGTGGTGGGTATGTGACCCTCATTAACATCTATGTGTGTGACCTATTGACACCCCCAGTTATTTGGGCCATCACATGTACCGCGGTGGGAGTTGTCACCTTGTGTAGTACTGCCTAGTATGCTGAGACCAGTATTTGTTATGGATTTCCTGCTGTCCCATATAGCTGTCAGCTGTCTGCTGCTCTCCCATTCAGCCACCCAATTCCCTTGCATGCTTGCATCCATACCATACATACAACTATGATAACATACTACTCCATTCAGTAATTGATAGGAAGGGTGACTTACCTTGTTGCTGGACCAGTATTGAGGACAGTGCTGGAGGGCTGACTATGGTGGATGCACATACTACACTCCCTGTACATGGTAAAGCACAGGTAGTGTCATGTGTGGCATCCCTTTTAATGTATGTGTGAGTCGGACAGGGGTATCAGTCCCTGGGTCCCTACAGTGTCAGTGTGTGTGCTATGCATTTTCTCTTTGCCAAGGTGTGGGCATGCTGGCATGCCTCCTTCTACCTACCGGGGCAGGCTTAGGATGTTCCTCCTGTGAGTCCTTCTGTACCTGTGCTGGCCTTGGCAATGGTGGGGGGCTGTGTGGCCCTGCCCCATGCTGTTCCTGCTGCAGCTGTTTCCACAGGATTATATTGTGTAGCATGGCACATACTATGAGCATTTGTGTACATGTAGCTGGAGAGTACTGCAAGACTCCATCGGATATGTCAAAGTAGCAGAACTGTGACTTCAGCATCCCAAACCCATGCTCTACAATGATCCTGGTTTGTGCATGTGCCTCATTATGGTGTCCTTGTTTGGGTGTATGTGCATTTTTGATGGGTGTCATCAGCCACAGCTCCAGTGCATAGTCAGCATCCCCCACTAGATGGCCATATGGGATGTCTCCCTTGGCAAACCCCTGATACAGCTGTGAGCAATGCCAGATGTGGGAGTCGTGATAGCTTCCAGGGCTGCTAGCACACACGTTCATGATGATGTCCTGGGCATCACACATGACTTGGCAGTTGATGGAGGGGAAGCCCTTGCAGCTTATGTAGACCCTACCCCGCTCACCGGGTGGTGCTTTGATGTGGATATGCATGCAGTCTATAGCACCAACTACCTGAGGGTATTCTGCTATATGGTGGAAGAGATGCATATTTCTGGTCAACGCCTCACAGGTGATCAGGAAATATATGTGCTCACTGGCATGTGGTGTCATGGCATCCAGGAACTGGTGGAGTACCCTGGATGCTGCCTGTGGGACCCCCATGATATCCCCAGTTTGTCTTTGGAATGTACCTGTGGCTAGTATTCTTAAGCCTATACATACATTGGTATCCACTGGGATGGGTTCCCCTCTGTTAGTTCTGTGTGTGAGGCATGGCTGGCACAGCTAAATGATTTGCCTCTGTGTCCCTAGCCACCCTATAGTGCTCCACTATCTCCAGCTCATGTAGGCCCTGGTAAGTTATCCTGAGTCTGTACACTCTTCTTCTCCTCCTCACTGTGGGTTGGTTGTCAGCATTCTCCTCCTCACCACTCTCAGTCTATAGCACATATTGATGGAGTAAAGCAGCAGCAGCCTCTAACATTTTTAGTTAGTTTTTCCAGCTAAAAATCCCCCATCTGTATACAGTGTAGAGATTATGGGAAAAACAGTCTGAAAGGTGTTTGCATAGTTTATAGTAGTGTGTTGGACTGCTACATGTGTAATTGGTTGATTCCGATACATTCCACCTGCCAGCTATGCTAGTTCTCCTTGACTGCCATCCTACGGCTGTTTCCCCTTCCCAGTTCCTCCTTATTTAAGCCCCGAGGCCTGGTGCACATACCCAGTGCTGAAATGTAAACGGTGCTGCTACTTTCTCTCTCTTTTTTTTTTTTTATCTTTAAAACTCGGTGCGTGGCATGCAAACCTGTTTAGGCTATCTACACAGTGCACTTGCACATCTGACACACCCCCCTTCCTTAGCTGTGCTTAGCTAAGGGCAAACATGGGCCACCGAGTTCCAATGAGCTAACAGCAAGCATGACACACCCCTTATGAAGTCATTCAGCTCATAGACTTGCACTGTTGTATTGTTGCACCTACACGGTTATGTACAAGCTGACACTTTGAAGAAATTTGTGATTCAGTATAACTCCTCTCATTTGCGTACCCCAGTGCGCAGGTCATTAGTTACTGCACTAAAACTGACCCTTTCCCATTGACAACCAGTGCTCTCTGGTATTGTTTTTATTCTGCATGTCATTGACTATAATGGCAAAATGCAGCTTTAACTTAAAATTGAGTTTTCCCTTTTTTTTTTTTTTTTTTTTTATTTTTTTATTTTCAGCCCGATCCCTTTTGCAGGCCACTGCCCTATGCTTAAACAGCCGAGATTGTCCAAAAAAAGTTTAAGTTTCATAATAATTACTCACTTTTTAATGCCAATGGCCTTATATTTGGCCATTGGCATGTCTAATGTACATAATACATGCATTTTCACGAGTTGTCATGCCTCAATTTTGTCAGCTGCAGACATGTACTCAGTTACTTTAACCAATGCAGGCTTCAACAGTGTCAGTGCAGAAATGCATTCAGAAAGTAACTGGGAGCTAGGAAGGGTTACTAAGAAAGAGTTGAGACAGGCTCAGCTCTCAGACCCTACATTACAAGGCCTGAGAGAGGTATCTCGTGAGGCACCTTATTCTCATGGGAACAGGGTATCTGTATATTGGGACAAAGGGTTTCTGTATAGAGAGTGGACCCCTGAGGGAGGGCTAGAGAGTGAGAGAATACAGCACTTGGTAGTGCTCAGAGCCTACCATCGGGCACTTCTAACCATAGCCTATGATATTCTCTTTGCAAGTCATATGGGCATCAAATGTACAAAGAGACGCATTATGCAGAACTTTTATTGGCCTGGGATTTCTAGAGATGTAACAGGGTACTGCAGGACCTGTGAGCAGTGCCAAAAGGTAGGCAAGGCAGGAGACAAGATGAAAACTCCTTTGATGTCTTTACCTGTGATTGAGGAGCCATTTCAGAGGGTAGCTATGGATATTGTGGGGCCTCTGAGGACCCCTTGTTCCACAGGGAAAAAGTATATCTTAGTGGTAGCAGATTATGCTACCAGATACCATGAGGCAGTGGCACTGTCCTCCATTGAGGCAGAAAAGGTGGCAAATGCTTTGTTAGAGATTTTCAACAGGGTTGGTTTCCCAAAAGAAATACTGACTGACAGAAGTGCCAATTTCACGTCAGACCTCCTGGCTTGTCTATGGAAGCACAGTGGAGTGAAGCACCTAAAGACCACCCCCTACCATCCCTAGACTAATGGTCTTGTTGACAGGTTAAACTCTACACTCAAGTCCATGCTACAGGCAGTTTCAGATGGGTTTAAGAGGGAGTGGAACAAATGTTTGCCCCATCTGTTGTTTGCTTACAAAGAGGTTCCCCAGAAAACCACAGATTTCTCACCCTTTGAGTTGCTGTATGGGCATAGGGTGAGGGGACCTCTAGATTTGATTCAAGATGAGTGGGAGAGTGAGTGTGAATCCCACAAGGAGTCTGTTGTGGCACATGTCCTAAACCTCAGGACAAGGCACAGGGACTCATGGGGTGGGCACATGAGAACCTGGCAGAAGCCCAACGGCAGAAAAAGGTCTGGTATAATAGGAATGCTTGAGCTAGAGAGTATGCTGTAGGGCTGCAGGTAATGGTTCTCATTTCTGTCAGACAGGCTGCAGGCAGCTTGGGAGGGACCCTACAAGGTGGTAAGGAAGGTCAGTGATGTTAACTACATGGCAGAACTACTAGGCAGAAGGCAGGGGCAGAAATTGTACCATGTTAACAAGATGAAACTTTACCATGATAGGAAGGCCCTTGCTCTGAGTATTTGTAGTGGATGGCAGGAAAGTCTGAGGGGGATATGGTGACTGATCTCCTCAGTGAGGCTCAGATTGACACCTCAGTGGAAGGGGTGCAATGTCCCAGCAGCTATTCCCTACCCAGGTTAAAAAAATCTGAACAGAGTTACCGGAGTTTGGGGACATGTTCATTGGGAAACCAGGACGCACCCACCTGGTGCAGCACCATGTGGATATAGGGCCCCAAGGTCTATTAAGAAGGCCCCTTATAGGTTGCATGAGAGAGAGTCAAACAGACTCTGAGGGAGGAGATACAGGAAATAGGTTCATAGATTAGTACTAGGCTAACTGCCCTTGTGGGCCATTTTAAGCCTAACTAATTACCCCATGTGAGAATCAAACCATGCACCTTGTTTTTGTAA
>NC_056744.1:1623302668-1623390168 GCF_019279795.1 Protopterus annectens
TCACTCTATTTTCTATGTATTTCAAAGCATAATGACATCTCAGTGATCCTTAGCATCCAGCAGTACAGTGCAGGTACTAAGGCATGCTACACTTTCTTAGGCAATCTGTAAAACCAAGAAATGAATTTAATGACTTTGCCAGACAGGCCACTCCACTACGCATAGCTGTCTTTTTACCAGAGATGCCCAAGGGAGAGCTGTCTGATTAAGTGACTTGCACAGAGGTACAGAGTCACATAACATGTAGGAACAGTTTAGGAACCTTCTTATACACGAACAGCAGTGTGCTCTTTGGAATGATCTATGCTCCTTCCCAGCTGTACATTCAAGTTACTTACTCCAGAATCCGAGTCTCTGATGTTATACTTATCACACTTTAACTAGTATCTATTGTATAATTAAATGAAAAAATAGAATTGTTTCTTTCTGCTTTATAGTTTGTGAAAACTTTCTGATTGAAGCCTCAAATGCCTGTACTGCAGTTTAAGCCAGAATTCACATCATTCTATGCTCAGAGTCTTTTTCTTGGCTTTTTTGGAAATTAATACTGCTAAACAAAATAGTACACAAGTCTATTGAGGTTTAGAGATCCAGCCTTACTGTCATAAAGAGTATTTTTTTGTGAATGGTCTTCCCTTTCTGACCATCATCCACCCTCCTTGACCAACTGGCTCATTCATTCTCCCTTCAGTGAGGGTGAGAGCCAACCAAAGCAGCCATTATTTAGGCAGTCATCAGAGGTTTTCTTATTTTATTTAACAATAAATCCTAGTGCACATGCCCAGTAACGTGCTGCGGTTTTTGGTGTGCAATGATTATCAGCAATTGCATGTCACTTACCACTACAAGTGGCATAACCCATCAAGATTGCCCTGCTCAACAGCAGCCAGCAATCTTGTGTGATTTTTGCCAGAGATTCTGATGGGGACCCTGCATCCCATGCATGCAGCTCCACACTGCCTGTGAGGAGAGGTGATCCAGCAATATCACATCATTCCTCGCTTTCCCCTACCAGCTGCAGCAGGTGCCTAAGCATCTAACTGAACTTGAGTCACCTGGGTCATAGTCAGGGCTTTATCTTTCTATGTCAATGAAGCTGGCATGTTATAAAGAATAATTAACTTGTTTCCTGGTATCACACTAAACACGGATTAGTTTTGAATAACTGAAACACAGAACACCAAGCTCTTTTATAATAACTATTCCACACTAAATGTACAGAACACCTAAACTGTATACACCTTTGTACAACTGAAAGGCAGAGAAACATGACATCCAATTAATTAGTCCTAGTGTCGGTGAGGGAAGTTTGTGCGTGTGTGTGTGTGTGCGTGCGTGTGTGTGTGTGTGTGTGTGTGTGTGTGTGTGTGTGTGTGTGTGTGTGTGTGTGTGTAGGGAATAGCTCCTTGTAATGTGTAGCTTATTTTTTTTTCTTGTTCAGAGAACATTTTAAGAATGGACAGGTTTTCAATCATTCAGAAACATGGGAATTGTTTTCTACATTACCACATTCATCGTGCCATGACTCACAATTTCTATTCTGTTTTTAAAGTAGTGCACTCCACTTGACAGAGGCTGTGCAATTGTATGTAGAGTGTGCATATATGCAAGTAGCAGTCTGACATCTGCCTTTACATTGTTCACAAAAGAGACTTGACAGTTCAGTGCAAACCCAACCTGCAGAATGCTTGTCATCTGAAGTGCAGTGGAAATCAGTTTTGATGGATTTATTGACTCAGTGTTTTGACTTATTCTGTGTATTTACATTTTGAATAGATTTACCATGACAGCCTGGGAAATGTCCATATCTGAAAGCGATGGATAGATTTTGTGGGTTTTTGTCCAGTGAGCCATGCAAGTAGCACTTGCCAACACATGTAACACATACACATGTATAGACATATCCCACACATAAGACACACACACACACACACACACACACACACACACACACACACACACACACACACACACACACACACACACTGATGCACTCAGACACATACACATACACACATGAATGCATACATATATATAACCACGCTCACAAACAGATATACCACACATACACACTCACACAAACACACACACACACACACACACACACACACACACACACACACACACACACACACACACGCACACACACACACACACGACACACACGCATGCGCACACGTACACGCACAGATGCACTCACACACAGAGATACATGCAAACACACAATGCATACATATAACCACACATACACACACACACACACACACACACACATGCATTTATATATACAACCACAATCACAAATGGATATACCACACATACACACACACACACACACACGTACATATATACAACCACACTAACAAATTTACAAAACACATATACAGACATATGCAAACACCTATGCATGCACACAATACATACATATAACCACATACAAACATACACCCACACTTGCGCTCACACAGGCACCTCTTCTGAAGCACTGTGCAAGACTTTTTTCATATTATTATTGTTGCATACTGTTAGATGCCTCCTCTAAAGCAAGAAAAAAAATTACTACTAAGTAGTCTCAAGTAGTCTTTGGGGTGGCCACGGTGGTGCAGCAGTTAGCGTTGCTGTCTCACAGCAAGAGGTTCTCTGGTTTGATCCTCGGCTGGGGTGCCTTCTGTGTGAAGTCTGCATGTCCACCCTGTGGTCGCGTGGGTTTTCTCCGGGTGCTCCGGTTTCCTCCCACATCCCAAAGACATGCTGTAGGTGGATTGGACACTCTAAATTGGCCCTAGGTGTGAGTGTGTGCATGTGTGTGCCTTCTGTGGAAGGTTGGGCACTGAGCTGGCAACTCGACACCATAAAACTCCACTGCCAATCATGAGCGGGCAGGTGATCCGCTGTGGTGACCCCTAACCAGGAAAAAGCCGAAAGAAGAAGAAGTCTCAGGTTGTCTTTGCAGTGGCTTATGCATGCATGTTGGGTAATGTTTTTCCTTTCAGGATGTCTTCGGTTGGTTTGCTGCCATTGTAGTGGGCTCTGTAGAAGCTGTAGGAGATGGCGCACATGAATTCTGCACATCAGCTCCCAATAGTAAGGGCTGAAGAACAGGACTGGTAACAGAAAGCAGTGTGGGTTGCTCCACAGCTTTACTCAGTCCAGACACTCTCAACTTATTCATATGATGCTGGCAAGGTAATCATTTGGAAAATCAAGACCAGCATTGGCGAGTCTCATAATGTGGAGACTGAATTGCAGCATTTTGTGACTCTAATTGGGAGCCTACAACTTTTACTGTTACGTGGATCCCAGCTAATCCTTGACTATATTTTCCTTTGGTCTTTGCCTGATTTGTCAATTTTCAACAGTCTGTTGAGGTTTGACAATAAGCACAATCTTGAGCAAAGAGGACACTCCATAAGGAATATGGCTGGGGTATGGCACTTGCAAGACAAAGTGCATTTCAGAAATTGATCAAGAAATCAGCCAGTTTTTGCTGGAAGGTAAGCTTTTCAGTTGTCATGGCTCAATGTGTTTGTTTCAGGCTTTGCACAGACCTCTCAGCAAGTCCATTACTTGTTGGATGCCCAGGCATAGATATAATATGCTGAATGCCAATTTTATGAAGGAATATCTGGAGACCAGCTGACATCAACTCTCTACCACTGTTGTTTATTATTTACTGTGGCACTCAGTTCAGACACTCTCAACTGATTCATATGATGCTGGCAAGGTAATCATTTGGAAAATCGAGACCTGCATTGGTGAGTCTCATAATGTGGAGACTGAATTGCAGCATTTTGTGACTCGAATTGGGAGCCTACAACTTTTACTGTTACGTGGATCCCAGCTAATCCTTGACTATATTTTCCTTTGTTTTTTGCCTGATTTGTCAATTTTCAACAGTCTGTTGAGGTTTGACAATAAGTCCAATCTTGAGTAAAGAGGACACCCCATAAGCAATATGGCTAGGGTATGGCACTTGCAAGACAAAGTGCTTTTCAGAAATTGATCAAGAAATCAGCCAGTTTTTGCTGGAAGGTAAGCTTGTCAGTTGTCATGGCTCAATGTGTTTGTTTCAGGCTTTGCACAGACCTCTCAGCAAGTCCATTAATTGTTGGATGCCCAGGCATATATATAACATGCTGAATGCCATTTTTATGAAGGAATATCTGGAGGCCAGCTGTCATCAACAGTCTACCACTGTTGTTTACTATTTACTGTGGCACTCTAGTTCTGCAAAAGGCTTCTTAGTACATTAATGGCATGACCAGAATTAGTAGAACTCATGGAAAAGACCTCTCATCATTTACAATATGCAAAAGGTTGTCCTCCTAAATGGTCTGACCAAATCAACATTGATCCACTTCCAGGGAGATGTAGGCAATTCTTACAGATAAAGTGGCCATGTTCTTGAACATTTTGAACCAAATGGCAGCAAATAAATTTCACTGCCAACTGTTCCATCTCTTGATCAATCCATTGCCTCAACACACAATGTTTAGATGTTGCCTTACCTTTCAGTACACCAAGATGACCCTTATGATGTTCTAATGTAGAGTGTATAATAGCCCTTAACCTCCACATCACACAACCACTATTTAGGATTAGTTTAACCTGGCTTGGATAATAATCAACCAACAGTGATTTGCGTTTGGCTGTCCAGCGATTCTATGTTGCAATGTAAAGCTGTCATAGAATTTTGCCATGTCTGATGCAACATAGTGGTGGCTGGTCCCTTTAAGAATACTAACTCAGAAAAAGGAAAGTAGTTTAGAATTAATGAAGGTCAGCAAGCAGGCCTTTTTAAATATCTTTGCCCCGATAATAGGCATATCCAACAGTTTTGTGTCTGAGAGGGTCCCAGGATGGACTCTAGAAAGAGTAAAATGCATACCAGAAGAAAAATAATTAAAACGGTGTTCAAATCTGGGAAGAAGCTGATTGCCCCCTGGAAGAGAAGCCAGTGGGATGTGTCCCTGTTTATGTGAATGTGCAATAATTACTGGAGTTTGTCCCTGCTCATGTAGAAGTGTAAAGAAAACTACTCTGCATATGTACTCTCTGTAAGTACTGTCTGCAGCAAGATTTTGAGTGCCCTGTCAGCAACAAATTCTGCTAAAATAAAAAGATTATATGAACTGATTCTCCTAGGTCAGTCTGAGCTCTGTGGCACCTACAGAAAGAGTTTTATTGGAGAGTAAAACTGAGTGAGTATTTCGGGCTCGATTTCCTGTGTAAATTATTCACTACTAGCCATCTATATTACCAAACCCTCTTTGAAAAGGATAAAACAGCATCTGACTACAAGGAAAACAGTCTTAAAGTGTTAATTGTATTTGCTAAGGAAGGGTGGCTAATGTTGTTATTATACATTAATTTTATATTGCAAAAGAAAGAAGCAAATGCCTTTTATTTTTCATTTACCTCATATATAAACTTCTACTAAACCCCAAAAGCTGGTTTCTGACTCTATTATTTGCCATGATGGCTTCTGTTGTTACCACAATAGCTTCTGTTTTGACCATATTTTATGTAAATAGCAGACTCTCAAATGGCTTTTAAGAGAACATAACCAGTGCTCCATCCTCCTCATGTTTATCTCTTACATTCTCCAATGGTTTGACACATCTTTGGCACTTGCATGATATGAAGTACATTTATACTCAATTTCATACTGATATCTGTACAAAATCAATGCAGCTAGGTGGCAACTGTTACAGGAATGCCTTTTTGTGATTTAAAACCAGGGATTGCTGGTCTGTAGCAAGCATATATTAAATACTGGTTAAACCTCGTGACAATCTGCCCAAGACTTGCTAGGTCCCTATCAGTTTGTTCATAATTTTTCTCAGCTGCTGAAATAATTATGAAGCAAATTCCATAGGTCCCTCACTTCACCCTCTATATCATGCAGCACCACTGCTATCATTCTATATAAAGAGGCGTCATAGGACAGCGTCACCAGAAGGGACGTGTTACTGTGCATCAGGATAGTATCAAGTGACCAACTACTCTGCCTAATGAAACAAATGTTTATATTATTGTTTCTATTCCCATGGTCTACCAGCCTGTATAGCTTATTTATGGGATACACACAGTTCATGGGTTTGGCAAAACCTTAACAGTTTACGAATCCCAAGAAAGATCCTAGCTGTGACACATCTTGTCTTTGTGGACACTTTAGCACAGCCTGAATTTTGTTCTGCCACTTATGCAATTCTTGGGCATCAATAATGTGCACACAATACATGACACTGACCCCCAAGATCTCCCATGTTTTCCACCTAGCTCTTATCCCATAACCCCTCCAATCTTTTGGGAACTGTTCTGGGGTATTCTAAGTGCTCCACATTTGTAGCTGGGATGATACTGTCCTCAAGATATCATTGCACTCCAGACACCCCCATGAAGGACCAGATCCATTGCCTATTGAGCAATAGCTGAGGTTGAAGTTATTATTATTATTTTATATTTTTTGACCGGGTTTGTCCGACTGGGCTACAAATGCCCATTTTCAGCGGAGGCCCGTGGAGAAAAGCACCAAGAGAAAATAGAAATTTTACATATTGAATACATATAGAAATACATTCATCAGTACCACAGATTATTGCATTACAGTGCCACACATTACATTCATCAGTACCACAGATTACTGCATTAGTCCAAACACAAGGGCAGGGGCCCTTGACTGTACTGATTGCCAGGAAAACTTTTGAATCTTCTCCTGTCACCATTAAGAGGCAGGTATTAGCTAATTCCTCCTTTGTAAAGTGTTGTCTACCTGACAAAGTTCTTGGTAAAGTATAATATTTGGCTTGCAGTACCAGGTTAATTGTAATTTTATAAAGTCCACATAAAGCCTTTCTTTGCCACCCTTCATTTATACAGGAATTACTTGAGCCGCCCATGGACTTCAGCCTACTCTAGAAGTACCTCATCTGCTTCCAGCTGATCTAACTCCTTTGCAATCAACACACAGATAGCATAAGATACTTGACTTACATTGCAAAACTGTGGAGTCTCACTTTTATTAAATACAATTTTACCCTTAACATGCTGAATGGAACCCGTGTCACTCTTATCCCAGAACCCATGTCACTCTTATCCCATAGTTATCACCACTGTAGTATCTTCCTGTTCACATACCCTAACAAAAAAGAACATGCAATAAAACAAAAAATTGGTACTGTTCTTGATTCTCTGTTTGCATAACTTCACTTTTGTTCCTGCAGGCAGCATTGTGCAAGGCATTATTAATCACAATCACTGAACGATACAGCATTTTGTAGATGAGAATATTCAGAGCAATGATGACAGTAGGAAGTGTTGACCTTTCAGCTGGTAAACTTTACATTTCAAACTGGGGTTCATAGGTAGTTACTAGGTTTGCAGTCCAATGGACCATTGAGGAGCTTAGCCCAAATTTCCAGTTGCCACCAACAATTGTTTGGTTAAGTGACTTGCTCAGTATCACACAGAGTAGGCAAATGTGGGGTAAGGGGATAAAACCTAACTACACCACACAGTCTTAACCATCTGCACCAACTGCCAGCCTGATCTGTAGCAATCCTCTACAGAATACTGATACACAGTCTGTCAATGCAGTATTCAATTAATACAGTTCCTGAATTGCTTAGTCACTGAAGAACATTCTCCAAAGTCAGGATGATTCCCCCAAATTCTCCTTATACCTCACAGCTAAAAACATAATCAATTTTGAATTCTCAGCACTTCAAGCCTATTTGTTTCTGTATACAGTGGTTAAATGATTAAGAGACACACATTCACTAAATTGTATTTTACCAAGGCACACCTTAAACATTCATCATGTTCCTTTACAAACATTAGAAACCTCTTGCAGTGAACACCAATGTTTTGAAAGGTCCACTGGCTAACACTTCCCCCACTGAAAATGAATTGCATTTGGCTGAACTGTAGCTAGATTATCTGGTTCTGGCTCCCTGTGCAGTTCCCTAATCTAACACCCCTCAATAATTATACTTTGAAAAGCAAATTATATCAAGCTGTTTCCTGCAGTTCATTGATGTCCCTAGCACTGCCATGCCCTCTAGCTCATTACCCATGCCCAACGCCACTAGATCTGGACTTTGCACAAGCTAACCCAACTGCACCTCCACGGCTGCTGCCTTCAGAACCAGTGATCAGTTATTCTCAGCTAACAGTCTTCTTCCCAAACCAGGTTCTTAAATATTGCTTCTCCAGGTGCCCAGAATTCTATTATCACCTACTGCAAGGTTCAGGAAGAACATCAAAGATGTGAACAATAAAAGAGAAAGGTCAGTTCTAAACTTGGCCGGTTTAAGGCTTGACTTTTACCTGACCAAGTACTGGTCCATGCTTTTTATTTTGTTATCTTTAAACAGGTCTAAATCTAGAAAAAAAATTAACTGAACCTAGAGCAGCAAGGCTAAATATGAGGGCAAAAAAACATAGTATTATGAATATGTCACAGCGGTGAAAGGTATGAGTTGTGGGCGGCTGCGGTGGTGCAGTGGTTAGCATTGTCACTTCACAGCAAGAAGTTCTCTGGTTCAATCCTCGGCTGGGGTGCATTCTGTGCAGAGTCTGCATATCCTCCCAGTGGTTGCATGGATTTTCTCCGGGTGCTCCAGTTTCATCCCAAAGACATGCTGTAGGTGGATTGGAGACACTAAATTGGCCCTAGGTGTGAGTGCATGCATGTGTGTGCCTTCTGTGGAAGGTTGAGTGCTGGGCTGACAACTCAACAGCATAAAACTCCACTACCAATCATGACCAGACAGGTGATCCACTGTGGCAACCCCTAACTGGGAAAAAGCCAGAAGAAGGTGGAAAGGTATGAATTAAATGAAAATCGCTTTGGGTTGATTTCCCAATATAGTTTCCCTTTTGATTGGAAGTTTGGACAAGTCAGTTATGCAGAGTTGTGTGCTATCAGCAAATCAGAACACAGATTTTCTTTTCAAAGTGCATGTGTTCCAAAACTTCAGAAATGGTCTACGGTTACATTTTTTTTTTCAAATACCGCACATGAAGCAGTTCACCACTTCAGACGTGACCATCATGACCATTAGTTAATACAGAATCGGCATTCATTTCTGAATGTTGATATTGTACTTGCAGTCACTCTTAAAGTGCTTCATGTGTGGTACCACACCATTGGCATCTGCTGATTGTGCCCTCTAACATCTTGCACCTGACTCTTTCATCTCATACTAGCTATACCTCTGATATTGTCAGTGAGCTGTCACTCAAAGGTAACTCACTCAGCTTGCATCCTACCCTCTTACACATACACTTTTATATATATATATATATATATATATATATGGTACCTGACAAATCTTCGAACGCTCAAAATTTTGAACGTTACATGGTTGAGACCAAACGTTCGAAATTTTAAGTGTTCGAAGATTGACTTTCAATGGCACCATACAGTGCAGATAGGAAGAATTTCCCTTTTCTGCACTGAAGTGCGGTCTCGGAGTTGGTATATATAAGTAGGGGGTTTGGGGGTGCTGCCCCCCATGTGGGGGGTGCTGGGGGGCTTTCCCCCCTGCCTACACTGTTAAAGTGTTTTTTTCTCTTTTTAGTTTTTTTATTTGATGTTCGAACTTCCAAATGTCGAACATTTGGTCTCGACCATGTAATGTTCGACATTTTGGATGTTCAAACATTTAACATAGACCCTATATATAGCTACATACACACGCACATATATAGTTTATGGGTTTTATGGATTTCTGGCACTGTCAATTGCACAACTTGACAGCTGTTTTCACTCTCACAGGCTACTGAATGGACATGTTATTTACTGCAGGATCTAACCAATTGCATAAAAATGACTTTAGCTTCTTGTATGGTATCTCCCTTCAGGTCACAGTTGCATGATCATGGAGTTAGTATATATAAATTAGGGGCTATGTGGGCAGAGACCCACACTGGGGGGTGCAAAGCCTCTGGTGTAAAATGTGTGGCTTTTTTTGTATTAATGATTGCAAAAAGAAGCTGTGTGTTTTCCTTTTATAATTGGTTTACTTTCGCTTAATTTTTTTTCATTGTGCATAGCTGATATTCTGTCATTTATGAAACTGCTCTTAATGTAACAGAGCACCGACAATAATTACATATCATGCATTATTGATACAAAAATTAAAATAATACTGGAACTGTTGGAGTTAGAAATATTTTATTAAGGTTTGTTGTCACTGCATTGAAGCTAATGTAACACATATGTTCATACTAGGTTATCTGCCCTAGGGCATTTATAAGCCTAGCCAGAGTGTGTTTGGCTTTCGCCACCCATTTTAAATGAATTTTGCTATGCCCTTTTTCGAGGTTAGTATACTGTGCCTCTGTCTAACAGTGACACAGAAGTGATACCTGGGGTCAACAGCCTCTGCAAGGCTCAAACCCAGGACCATGCATACCATACACAAAGGGATTTACCACTAAGCCATACCAGATATATTACTACGATTTATACGTAACAAAGTATGAAAACAAAAATATTCATTTAAATAACCAAAATGCATTTTAATATACAAAACGAAAGTAGCATTTGTAAAATTTGTAATAACAAATTTTCGTCAAATAAAAAAAATAAAAAAACTTAACTCTTTGGAGACTGAAAACTCACTTAGCCAGCTAGACCCCCAATACATTAGCAGTTCAAGACCAACATTTTTATTCATAGCAATTCCATATCTACCTTCTCCCTCTTAATTGCTGTAATTCTATGGCCTTCTAACCTTTCCTAACCTACCGCTTAACTGAATTCAAAAGCCCCTTTCCATAAATCCTGCTTTTCATTTTTCAGGCAGTCCTTGCAATTTTTCACAGGACACGGCCCCTCTGCTACTTAATGCTAAGAAGTGTGGGGGGAGGAGTATCTGTGAGCAGGTAAAGCAGATGTAGAAAGGGCAATCCACTAAGCAGAAGCCAATCAGATTCCCAAAGAAAGAGATGCGACATGCAGTGATCTCAGGTGGATGTGGCACATGCTACCACATGCTGTGCAATGAATGTCTGTCATGCTCCCACTATATATATTTCATTGCTGCATTTTGCAAGCCCCTCTTTGCCTACTATAGGGTTTGTAAAAATAGTGATACAGTCCACGTCCTCCCACCATAGATAGATGACAAAGCTGTTACCTGCTTCATCCTATCACTCTCAACAAATTGTTCTGGCATCCTGGGCGCATTCTAGAACCTGGGCCACTTATGGCACAGATGGACACCCTGCTTTTATGCCACTGGGCGGAAATTATTTCTAAGAATGTTTGATGCAAAAAAACTGTATTCTCTACTGGGGACTAAGCCCAGACCTTCAGGATAACGCCCTAAACATCTGGGTTCGTATTGTACTGCAGCATGTAATTCTTTTCTCACGTAAAACTTTGATCTAGCATTGCCTCACAGTCAACACATTGCATGTGCGAACATCTGCCTTAACTGCCTTCTGTGCAGTTCTTTCAAGATGTATATAAAAATGTTAAAATGTTATTTTTCATCTGTGATTACTGGTGTATATAATAGTACATAATTGCCTTTTAGACATATGAGATCATTCAAAAGTTTGTTCAAAGATCATGCCCTTGTCTTCTACTTTTTCTTTTACATCTTAAATCAGAAATTCAGCCCACATAACTGATAGTACAATCCTTCAAAGACATGATTATAATTTAAATATAATCTATCAGGCATGAATATCTTCAGTTTTACTTCAGGTCTTAATTGGGTCACTCTGTCCCAGGTCCATGACTAAAAGATGTTTTCACTCATCCTCACTGCTGTGTGAAAGACAGTTACAGTAGTTATAGAGTAGTGGGGTGCGGATGATACAGGTTAATTTGCAGAGTTTTCTTTCTGTTCATCATACCTTTACAGACTGGCTCACTCTCATTCCAGTGTGGGTTTTCTGGGTTGATGCATTCTATCACAGTTGGACCCTGCTCCAAGACATAACCAGAGCTGCAGGCAAATTCTACCAGTGTACCTACACGGTACAGAAGGTCCGAAGTGGTGAAGTTCCCATGTGCCAGGAATGGTTCATAGCAGCGGTCATTCTCAAAAGCTGCATGGTGAACATAGACAGCAAATGCATTATTAACTTAAAATTAAGACTGAATGGATTAAAAAAATAAGCAATAGTCATTTCTACCAAAAATATCTAAATTTCATCCTCGGAGGAATCTGTGTTGAATGGTAGATGCACATTCACAATCAACAATATTTCAGACTAACTCATCAGTTTTGCAAAGAAACTAAATTTCGTCTGGTTACTATTTAAACCACTTTTGCGGCTTTAGCATCTACAACCATTTATATCAGCCTGCACCTTGCAAACTCTCATATCATAGAATATAATATGTTTACGGTTCATACACACATCAGACTACAAAAAGCTATTTCTGGTGATTGGATTAGTTATTGGAGTCTACCTATAGAAAGTAACAGCCTAAATAATATACCAGTTTGCCAGCATAACAAACATTGTTACATATTCTTCATCTTGAAAACAAAGGAGTATAACAACAAAGTCGCATCTAAATGCAGCATCATAATGTCAGAAAACGGAATGCTTTACCCTTAATGAAACCTAAAAGTAATGCAGTCAAACAGCTACAGATATAAAACTTACACATAATAATGAGCATTATACAACGACCCCCCCATTAATATTCAAAAAACGTGCACGCTGATTGGTCAGCGTGCACGTTGTAAATCATATATGTACTTCAACATGGAATATATGCAATGCTGGCCATTATGCAATATCACACATGAGTTTTCAAGTGTCTCTGCACAACCTATGGAGTTCTGCATCTGCTACCTGGATCATTATCTACTCACTTTCACCTGGAGGTAATATATACATATATATATATTTACCCCCACCCCATCATGGCAGTTATACTTTTACCCTGTTGTGCCACGGAGCTGGCACTGGTGAGGAACATTGTATCACTTCTATTGGAAAACCTCTACTCTCACCAGCATATAATGGTGATCATGTTACAGCCCATACCTAAGCAAAGCCTTACTTTTCTGCGTTGATTTTTGAAAACTAGTTGTTTACAAATATAGATTGTCCAGCAGTAAAGTGTTGCATCACCATATTATATATTTAATGTAGTGTATACTGAGAGAAATTGCTTCTGTGTATATTTCTCCACCAAAGTGATTTTGATGCATCATGCTGTTGGAAAATGTTATTTGAGGAATAGTATTTCACATAAATCTGCCTCACTGAACTGTATAATTAACATTTTGTGCTGTCAGTGTTACTTGACACTCTATTAAATTTGATTCCTTCATGCATCACGATAGCAATTACTTAAGAGCATTCAGAACATTTGATGCCATTAGCTATTTTTAGGCATTTGGAAGTTAAACAATTTAAAACAGTGGTTACCTTCATATCTGAGAGACAGAATGAGCGGGACACCTGAATTCTCAGATATAAGTTGGATGTAAAGAGACTGGGAATCACTTAGAATACCCCTCTCTGGCACATCATCAATGTCGGAGTCATAAAGAATAGGAGAAAGCTGGCTGCCTCCACTTCGTATTAACAACCTGAAATGAAAACAAAGTGCATTAATCCACCACCCTACTCTCCAGAGAGTGAAGCCATTTTGAAATAGCATCCCCTGTTGAGACTAGAACATCAATGACTCTGGTCAGCACAGCATCACAGAATGGGAAACTCTCAAAAAGTTCTGAATTTCTGAAAAAGTTACTGCTATCCATGAAAACTGTTTGGGAAATATTGAGGTCTTGCAAGAAGTTTTTTTTAATTATAGTATCTTGGATATTAAAAAATTAACATGAACTCATAACATAGTCCCACACAACTCTGTTTCGCTAACCCAGCCAATCTGTAAGGTTGCACCAGGAAGACACTTCTTAGCCACTAATCCACAAACGCTGGATTTACTACTGCTACTATTTCTGCCAAAGTCTGGTTTTCCTGTTTTTTTTTTTTTTTTTTAATTATTTAAGGTGTTGTGCCTTCATGTTCATTATATAACAGCTTTAGAATCCAGCACTTGCATTCAATCAAAAAAAACAAAAAACAAAAAAAGTAAGAAAACAGCAAAAGTGAGTACTTTTTCTACATTTGATGTAAAAACTGCAGTTCTTGGAAGATTGCTATGAAAAGATGGAAAGATGCTGAAAAATATTTATTGTTATTGGCATTAGACAGGAACGTAGCAACTGAGACCCAGTCCTTCATACTTATGGCACTGAAACCTAAAACTTGATGAAAAGTTTTCTAATGTCTACTAAAGAAAATAAGAAGTCATACCTGAAACTGGTAAACCTTTTACATAATCATTTTAATTCTAAACCTTGTGAAACACTAGTCAGATACAAATTTCAGCTGCATATTAGAAAACTTCAGAAGTCCATATTAATGATGTAGGAGCATTAAACATTGCCCAAGAGTGTAATTATGAAAGATCAGAGCAAATAAAGAAAGATGTGATTTTATGGAGACTAAATGCTGAACACATGCAAAGAAGGTTATTATCAGAAAGTAACTTGACAGTTGAAAATGCACTATTGTTTTGGTGGTGGAGACAGCAAATATGAATGTACAAGTTTTGCAAGCAGTTGTATGTAACCAGATATGAGAGTGGCACTGTATAGAGCATGGTCCCAAGAGCACAGACAGCAGGAAAGCTAGAGCGTCTCAGTGTATGTTTAAACAAAAAAATAAAATAAATAAAAAAAAAGCTATGCTTGTGGTATAAGTGGTGACATAAAAAGCACCTGTATGACTGTTAACATGTTCCAACATATTTGTTTTACAAAAAAACTGGCACTAAAAGAGCTGAAATATAGCTTAGTGGTGATTGTTTACATGTTTTTCCTGAAAAGGAATAATGGAGTGCTCTTGGTCCCATTCTGTTGTTTAACTAATATACCAGCTTGTAACTCTTCCATTTAAATAAGCCTTTAATGAATCCCACAGGACGATGTCAGATACTTCACCATTCATGTTTATTTCTAGGAAATGCTTGATCTCTTTAACATATCAATTCTTGAATCATTTTATTTTAATAATGTACTCTGGTAATCGGTTTGATTCTCAGCTAGAGCATCTTCTGTGTGGAGACATGTGTGAATGGGCGTACCTTCGTTGAAGGTTGTGCATCAGGCCTGGCAAGCTGGTACATAAAAATCAACTGCCAATCATTAGCGGACCGGAGTTCCACTGTGGTGACCCCTTACCGGGAAAAGCCGAAAGGCACAAACTCTGGTAATCTCCTATGATGTATTAAATTGTCATTTTTTTCAAATAATATTAAAGATTATAGCATTATGGTCCAATAATGGACATGAAACTATTAAAACTTCTCTGATATGTGATAACAGATTGTTTGAGACAAAAAAAGTTATAGATAGCGGCTTGTTTGTGTTCTATATCTATATGAATAATGAGTAAATTGAAGTGACTTTGTTTTCCTTAGCTCATATATATATATCATTTAAATTCATTAGATTTACAAAATTTGTTAAGTGTTTGGCTGAAGATGTGATTCTTAGCTTTCTATCTGCAGTGGAATCTTTGTCCAATAAAATACAATTAAAATCACCAGCCATTATGACTTCACCTTTCATGTAATAGGCTATAGTGTCTAAGTAATTTTTTGTATCTTTAGCTTCAACCCCTGGAATCCAGTAAGACTTCACCAATGTATATAGTTTTCTGTTTTACTCCGTTATAACAATGCTTGACATACCATTTTTATCAACATAGGTGACTATTACTTTAGGCATTACTGGTGAGTTCTTCCATAAAATGAGGGTGCCTCTTCTTTTAACTCAAAAGCCAGAACCTGTTAAATTCAAATATTTCTTTAATGAAAGTTTATTTACATCATTATTAAGTAAATGTGCTTCCTGTAGAAATAGTGTTTGAGCTTTATGTAATTTCAAGTATTTGAACAGACTCCCACTCGTTACTGGATTATTCAATCCATTAATATTAATAGATATGCATTTAAAATCAGTTATATAAGAGAGAAAAACACAGGAATAATTATAATTATATACTTTATATATAACAATATGAAATATTTAGCCATAGACAAAACTTTTGAAACAAATAAAAAAATGCATAATGATAATACCCTAAAACATTCTACTATGGAATAACATATTCCTATTTTGTTGAAAAAAATGAACAAACTACCTGTCAAACTCTCCATTAGACTAACAATGCTTAGCTCATGCTGCTGATTCATATTAATGTGTCTCATATTTTTAGTATGCGTCATCTAAAAAAGTCCATTAGTGAGTTATCATGAATATGAAAAGTTAAACAGGTGTTCAGAATCTTTTTATTATAAGTTGATCAAACTGAATATCTCTACAATCATATTTCCGTGTGCCTCACATTACCTCCTGGTCTACTATATGGAGGAAGTCAGTTGCTATTTTCATATTTATTAATTTATTGGTCAAATGATTTATATTTTTTTCTATTTTATTTACTACGTATAAAGTTGTTCATAGGATCATAAGGTCATGCCTGGCTAACTGCTCTTGTGGGCTATTCCAAACTTAGCCAATTACCTCATGTAAGAATCAAACCCAGCACCTTGTGCTTATAAGGTGAACACCTTAACTACTATACCAACTTCCCACCATTGCAGACATATTTATATTATTTAACTATATATATAACACACACACACATATATATATATATATATATATATATATATATATATATATATATATATATTTTTTTTTTTTTTTTTTACTTACTCTGATCTTTCTATTTCTGTTTGTATTGTGTTTTGTACTGTTACTGTATTCCTAGGTTTTTTTATTTTAGCTATAACCCTAGTGTAAAATATCATATACATCTATTTTTATGCTTATATATTTGATACTCTTTAATCTAGTACTACTGTTAGAATCAGTCCTATCTTCCCTTAAATATTATACATATTAGTACCTGAACAAACATCTGAAAAATGTTCCCTTTTAAGATTCAAACTTTCCATAATAAATTGTTCTGAAATATTAAGTTTTGTTATCACTAAAAAGAGACAATAAAAGAGAAACACAATCCTATTTTTTTATTAGAAGTATCTTTCTATAGGCTAGTATATAAACTATCCTTTTGGTATACTGCAAGCATTCATAATATTTAACTTGTATTAGAGGAGTTGTGGTATTGTATGAGGAAGTCAAGAGTGTCAGAGAAGTATGTAAGAGTGGTACAGGATATCTACGAGGCTAGTGTGACAGCGGTGAGGTCAAGGGTGGGAGTGACAGATGTGTTTAAGGTGGAGGTGGGATTACATCAAGGATCAGCTCTGAGCCCTTTCTTATTTGCAGTGGTGATAGACAGGTTGACAGACGAGATCAGACAGGAGTCCCCGTGGACTATGATGTTTGCAGATGACATTGTGATCTGTAGTGAAAGTAGGGAACAGGTGGAGGAGACCCTGAAGAGGTGGAGATATGCTCTAGAGAGAAGAGAAATGAAGGTCAGCAGGACTAAGACAGAATATATGTGTGTGAATGAGAGGGAGGATAGAGGAATGGTGAGGATGCAGGGAGTTGAGGTGGCGAAGGTGGATGAGTTTAAGTACTTGGAATCAACAGTTCAGAGTAATGGTGAGTGTGGAAGAGAGGTGAAGAAGAGAGTACAGGCAGGATGGAGTGGGTGGAGAAGAGTGTCAGGAGTGATTTGTGACAGACGAGTACCAGTAAGAGTGAAAGGGAAGGTCTACAAGAGGGTAGTGAGACCAGCTATGTTATATGTGTTGGAGACAGTGGCATTGACAAAAAGGCAGGAGTCAGAGCTTGACGTGGCAGAGTTGAAGATGTTAAGATTTGCACTGGGTGTGATGAGGATGGACAGGATTAGGAATAAGTATATTAGAGGGTCAGCCCAGGTTGGAAGGTTTGGAGACAAAGCCAGAGAGGCTTGGACATGTGCTGAGGTGGGATGCAGAGTATATTGGGAAAAATATGTTAAGGATGAAGCTGCCAGGTAACAGGAAAAGAGGAAGGCCTAAGATAATGTTTAAGGATGTGGTGAGAGAGGACATGCAGGTGGTTGGTGTGACAGAGCAAGATGCAGAGGATAGGAAGAAATGGAACAGGTGATCCGCTGTGGTGACCCCTAATGGGAGCAGCCGAAAGAAGAAGATTAATTGACATCTTAGCATATGATTCAAAATATTATGATTATTTACTTTTAAAAAGGAAGAAGTAACCTGGATCATTCCTAAAATTTTCAGAACTCCCAGAGCATCACAAAAGTGCTCATGACTTTAATGAAGCTGCTTCAAGCTGGTCCTCATGACAAGGGCTTTATCAGCTACAATTCACACAAAAACATTCACAAGTGAATTCAAGACACCTCTACATTATACATCAATCCCTCAAACCCTTCCAAACCACTAAAAAACAACAAACACCATTTCAAAGTATGTTAACTACAAAGAAGCGACTGTATTTGAAGAAATAACATTTAATGATTCAGTAAGCACTCTTTGTATGAGATGTTTAATATAAAGCAGGCTGTCTTTTTTTAAAGGAGACATAGCATATAAACTTGCATTAAAAGAATGACAGTTATGTGTGATCCAGGTTTAACTTGTAAAAGTGTAAATGTTAGTCTAATTATTTGATAACATTCCAATAATAACTTTTATATATGTAAGAAACTGTATTTTTATACTTTGTCTATAATATAGCATATCTTTCCTGGGTGCTGTTGCATGTCAAGTATACTATCACCGGCAAGCATTCAGAACTGTGTAATAACTGACAGTAGTTTAGAATGCAATTCACTGTCTTTTGTTTATTATCTAACTTGTATTATTTGACGTCTTAGTGTATGATTCAAAATATTATGATTATTTACCGTTAGACAGGAAGAAGCAACCTGGACAGTTCTTAGAATTTTCAAAACTCCCACAGCATCACAAAAGTTTTCATGACTCTAAGTTGTTTCAAGCAGGTTTTCATGATAAAGGCTTGAAAATGAACAGTCAAGTCATTACAGCTCACATAAACACACTCGCAAGTGAATCCAAGCCACCTCTACATTACACATCAACCCCTGAAACTCATCCAAGCCACCAAAAAAAAAAAAAAAAAAAACAACAAAAAAATTCAAAGTATTTTAATGACTAAAAGCTATTATTTAAAGAAATAACATTTGATTCAATAAGCACTTTTTGTATGAGATGTTTAATATTAAGATGATTGTCATTTTTAAAGGAGACAAAGCATATAAGCTTGCATTAAAAGAATAACTGTTATGTGTGATCCAGGTTTAACTTGTAAAAGTGTGAATGTTACTCTGATTATTTGATATTGTTCTAATGATAACTTGTATATATGTAAAAAGCTATATTTTTTATACTATGTTTATAACATAGCATGTCTTTCCTGGGTGCTATTGCATGTCAAGTATATTATCAGTAGTACACTACTGGACCATTTTAAGAACCCAGGGTGTAACTTAACATGCCTGTTTAGTGTCATTTGTTGCATCTTTTACTATATTTAATAGTACATTACTCAACTATTCCAAGATATCAGAAAGTGTGCCACGTAACATAAGTTGCATCATAATAATGATTAACTTTTAATAAAATGAATAGTTTAAACTTTTAAACTCTAAATGAAAATACATGACTTTAATTTCATATATAGCTAAAAGAATCATACTCTAACATTTTAAAAAGGGAACTATTAACCATTTAAAGTAGGGAAAGAAAGAAATCAGCGATTTACCTTGTGAAAAGTAATATTCAGTACCTATTCACAAGTATTCAAGTACTTCTTTGAATTAATAAGAATTCATAACCATGACATACATTCATTTTCATTTGCCCTTCAGCTTTTTACTGTTTTTGTCTTTTATTAGCCAACCATCTCTTGCTGCATTTGTTTTCAAAGAAGTTGATAGATTCCAATCCACTTCTTCTGTTGTTTTCCTAGGATTTTATTTTCTGTATAAAGTTCATTGCCTCCATTCCAAAGTGTTAAAAAATCTTCTTTTCTTCTGGAAGGTGAATGCTTATTTTTGCTGGAAACAAGATTTGTGATTTGATATTGCTTTTTGTTAAGCTTTTAACAACTGGCACACATTTTTCTCTTTGACATCACTAATGTTGAATAGTCATTGTCAAATCTTATAGTATTTTATTTAATTTTAACTAGATAATTAGTTCAAGCAGCTTTTAAGACTACATCCTTATCTTGACTTGAGAAAAATCTCATGATCACTGACCTTGGTGAACGTTTTTTATTTCTATTTATTTATTTATTTTTTTATTTTTTTATAAAGATGAGTTGGAAAGTGATCTATTTGAGCTTTCGATGCCAAAGGAAAAGCTTCAGGCAGGTTCAAAGTTTTAGGCAGCCAGGTATTAAGGAATTGAATCATAATGTCTCCCTCTTCTTTTTCAGGAATCCCATAAATCCTGAAGTTATTCCTTCTAGATTTGTTCTCTACGTCCTATATTTTATCTCAGAATAAGTTGTTTGTTTCAGAAGAAATTTGGTGTTATTCTCATTTTCAAGTAATCTTCCATCAGAATCAGACATCGCCTCTTCTATACTCAAGATTTGTGATGTTTGTAGTTTAAGAGATTCACTCAGCACTTCGACTTGTTTTTTACATTCCTCTTTAAAAATGTCCATTTTGCTTTCTAATTTATTTATCTTTACAGACAACTCATTGATGTTACTTAGTATAGCCTGTGTATCTTTTTTCATTGTACTGTCCTGTACACTGGGCTTAGAGTGGCTCATTCTGAGACAATTAGTTATTTCTGGTATTCTTGACTGGAGAAATAAAAGAGTTTCAAACTTCTTATTTTTTTAAGTAAATCTTTCAGCAGATGTTCAACTATAAATCCATCAGGTTTTGAAATGTTCTATTTGAATTTTTAGTAAAAATCCTGTCAGAGATGTTAAAATGAAACAGAGCTAAAAAACGGTGCTGTTAACTACTCACCATGAGAGGCCAAAATCTATCCTGCACATAAACCACTCTGGCTTATTTCTTGGAAAATGTTTTTGGCTTTAATCATAGGATCATAAGATCATAGGAGGTTACTAGGCTAAGGACCCTAAGGCTCTTACAAGCCTAGCCAAGTTTTACCCTTATTTCCATGATCAGCATCTATCAACCCTGTCCAAGAGGGATATAGGTGGAACCCCTGGGGTGAATTTATGGTTACCCATCCAGTCGCCCAGAGTACATTTGAACAGGGCCAATGAGGTGCTATGTTTGACATGAAGCAGGAGTCAGTTCCAAAAGCGTGGTAACTTCTGAGAGACAAATCTGTTCCTCCAACAGGTTCTATTAATGTTACATACCAGGCTAAGGCTGTTAGAGCAAGTGACCTATGTACATGGACCATAACTTATTCACATAAACTTTGTCTCCAGGTGCAGAATTAAATGAGTTTGCATCTATATCTAAAAGTTTATGTGAATAAGTTATGGCCCCAAATGAACCAGTGGCATAACTGAGTGTTGTTATTCAGGTCTTGTGTTATACATTGTGGGCAGTGGTCATGATTCATCTGTGAAGAGAAAAATTTATCAAATCACAGCAAAATGTACTTATTTGCCTACAGTTATCATCACGTGCATAACACTATGCAGCTGAATCAGGTGTTAAATGAAGCATGGCTCACTATAACAACTACAAATACTTCAGCCTAACTTCTGAGTATGTTACTCTCAACAGAGATTAGGTGCTCCTTCTCATCCCTCAGCCTTGTACATCATCCTCTGCCATCTCTAACACTCAGTTTTTTTTTATTGGTAACTATCTTACCTCTTTATCTCTAATCATGGGCTAATTCCAACCCCTAGCCTTATGCAGGATATTTTCTACAGTACAAAGCTTCATTATTGGCCCATATCTACCTACTAGTCTCTCTTAATGACCACTACTTCCCCTCCAAACTTCTTCAGGATGACTTTCTCCAATCCTTAATGTTATGTGTAAACCTCTCTACACCTTTTATTCAGATTCTCAGTATCTTTCCCCATTTCTGCTTCTGGATAAGAAATGCAATTCAAATATCTCTCTTTTACCAGTACATAGTTTGCTCACCCTTGTTCCCATTTATCACACACAGGTCTTTCTCTTGTCCCACCTCAAACCTCTCTATGTTTTATTTAACTCATCTGTCTTCCTACCCTCTGCTTTCATCCTGAATTTTCTTCCCCCCCCTGCTTTTTGATGTTACCTTCTCTATACCTAATGGTTCAACATCAAAAGAAGCTCTCGCTTTAATGATACTGTACTACGAATGTATGCTCGTCTACCTCTTCAGCCAACACTTTCTATTTGCTTTCCTCTCTTGTGTCCTCCTTCCATACCACTCTCATCTCTCCAATAATAACTCTCTCTCTCTCTCTCTCCATGTCCTTAATCCTGTTCATTACTCCTCATCTCATTTTGTTCCTCTGTCTATTTTGGCAGCAGAATACGCTATTATTTTTCAGCTCCAAGCATTATTAGAAATATAGTCAATATTTTGAATAACTATGTATATTAGTTTGATTGACACAGGCTATTCGCTTCTGCAGTGTCTTCTATTTGCAGTACATATTATATTCTTAATATTTCTGTAAATGTATTTTAATCTGTGTTTTTATCTATTGTAGGTGTTTTCTGTCCTTGTATATAATTACTTATCAGCTACTGTAAAATAAGTTTTTATGTGTATTTTTGTTGAGCCCTTCTCCCCAACTCACTGTAAAATATTTAATCTGTTTTAGGGCTTTCTCCTGTTGTATATAGTTACTCAACTACTGTTTAAATAGTTTTGAATCTGTTGTGGAGTTCTTCCCCTTGGGCCCCCACTGAAAAGAGGCAACTGGCTCAGTCAGACTTTTCCGGTTATCAAAGGACAAATAAAATAAAAATAAACACCTTCCATGAATCCTTTCTCTTACTCCTTACCCCTCTTAGCTGTTCCTTTACATTTCCCTCTGCTTTCCCAGAATTCTTGTTTGCAACCCCCTTAAGTCTCTCTCTCTCTCTCTCTCTCCCTCCTTCCCTGACCCTTTTCCCTAACCAATTAATTTATTTCAGTCTTATTTCCCACCCTACACCCTCTTAGTGCCTTCCCTCATCCATTTTCACTCATCTCATTTCACACACCTTCTGGTTTCTTACAGATCCTCCCTTCCATCCATTTGTTTTTCCTCAGCACTTTCTGCCACCAAACTGTTGTATAAAAGTTTGGTATTGATTGTTAGAGTTGCAAGCTGCTACTGAATCTCATCTGGCAGTGCTTGTGTTTGATTGTCTCAGATACGTTCTGCCCCCATGCGACTCTCAGCAAACCACTTAACAGGCATTTGTGCAGAGTGGGTCAATGCTGTTGACAAATAAAAATTAAACTGAATTTTCGTGGTCTTTGCCTTTTCTAAGCAGCCTTCTCCCATCCTTATTTATTATGCTATTTATGTTTTTTTCCAGGATTATTCACTTTTTTAAAGGAAAACTCCACCTTCTCTTACAGGTTAACTCAACTCTTAGGATGCTTTTCTCCCTACAATTTGATTCCAGTACTGTGTAAGTACCTGAAACCTGCTTGCACTTTATAAAAACGCTCATTCCCTCATTTTGCTATCAAAGGAAGGGAAAGACCACTCACTTTTTTAAGCTTAACTTCTCATATGAGTTGCAGAGGAATTTGTCTACACTTGCATGACATACCACAGACACAGATAAATTTGTAGTCAGGAGTTCAGGCTGTTGTAAACAAGACACAGAGGTGTGAAACTGTTTTCCATTGTCTTTACTACAGAGAGAAAGAGAACTTAGTCTGATTCACAACTGTTTCCAATGTAGCCGTGCCTTTCATAGCAAAACAGAGCACTTAGATCAGTCAATGGTTCAAAGACAGTTGTCTCCTCTTTTGACAAATTTATATAAGCAGCATCACAGTACTGAAATGCTAAGCTTTAAACTTTAAATGTTTCTTGTTTATACTACTTTACATTTTAAATAAACAAAATACTTTGTGCAGTGTCAGTCAAAAACACCATCGAAACATCAAATGAGTGAAAAAAATAAAACTTTAATGTGTGATGCACTAGAACACAATACAATACAATCCAGTTTTGTAGTCTCTGATTTTATAGATTTCGCCTTGTATTTGTAAAAGGGGGTTTGAACATTTTATTAGTTGGGTTTACTTGATATGTGAAATATGCTTGTTTGTTTTTAATTGGTGGGTGTGGCTGTACTTGAGTAGTATTTATTGAGATTAAATGTTAATTTCATTGTTCTGATAAAGTCCTGATGTCTATTGGACGAAAGCACTTGACTGGATTGTATTGTATTGTGCTCTAGTGCATCACACATTAAAGTTTTATTTTTTTCCCTTATTTGATGTTTCGGTGGTGTTTCCGGCTGACACTGCACGAGGTATTTTGTTTATTTGGTCATTTTTTTTTACCTCGTGAACATACTTTGGCTGTTCTTTACTTTACATTTTAAGATGACTAGTATCAAAGCTGTCTGACATTTAGAGAAAAGCCAGAAAATATTTTTCCTGTAATTCTTGTAAAGGTTTAACACATTTACCAAAGTGTAGGAGGAGGGGCTGTCAATTCATATTGGACTACAAAAAGACACTGAACAAAGGCCTGCAATTTAGCAACTGTTTTGGTTGCAGCTGTACATCTCCTTAGTATACTGTAAAACAAGCCCTGAGACACACACAAATGAGGGCCATTCAAGAAATAAAAGAAGTCCTGTTACAAAAGGTATATAAGATAACAGTGACTGACACTAATGCCATTATATGTCAAAGGCATGGGAATACACCACTGCTTCCTTATGTCTAACATGACTCATATAAAGGAGACTTGAAATGGATTATGGGAAAGAGAAAGGCTTGAAGAAAAATAAGATCACATTGATATGTCAAGCCCCATTGACGGCTATTTTGCAGAAAGCATATTAAAATTCTATAGGAAGCAGATAGAGTGATTTTGAGACATTAAAATAACTCAGAAAACAGAGCTACAGTAAAAAATAGATTTTTTTAGTTCTAAGGTGCAGTTTTCCTTTAACTGCACATCAACCCCTTAGCCTAGCACAGAGGTACCTTATTACGCTAAGCTTTTCCTCTGGTTCCTACTCTGTATATTAATCCTTATATTGTGCCCTATCTGTAGTGTATGAGCATGTCTATGACCCCTTCATCAGGCCTTTTGAGTTGTTTCTGGACCATCTTTCTGCTTCTCAGCTTTATTACTGGGTAAACATTACTACATTAGTGTTGCATAAGATCTCACAAATGTCAGTCTTTGCTAGAGGTTCTGTTTGCAACCCCCACCTCTGTATCTGGGCACTTAGTTTCTTCTTCCTTACTGCCTACAAGAACATAAGACACTGCAGAGAGATGACCAATGCACCCCCAGACACATCAAGGAAACAGGATAAAAGGAAAAAGGAACAGGATTATAGAAATTGGAGGGTTATACTCATGGGTGAGATGAAACTGCCAGAAGCAGACAGGAAGATCTGAGGTTTCAATGTACAAATGGAGTGTGGTGATTAATTTAGAGTTATGACCATGAAGAGTGTAGCCAACTGATCTGGCTGAGTGAAGCAGGAGAATTTCTTCTTTTTTTTTTTCTGGAGCTTATCCCTCCCCCCCTGAGAATACTCCACAGCATTTGTTACTGCTACCAAATTCTTCTCACTTACTTCTCTGTCAAATACACCCAGATCTTTGCCATGTTCTTTTGCCATGAATTCCACTCCCCTTTCCCTGCCCCAGTTAATACACAAGAGTTGCCATGACTCAGGTATAGAGCTTTGACTTTATCTGAAGTAAACCTCAAATGCCATCTTTATTTCCAATGGGACAGCTTTTTAAAGTCATTCCTTAGAGCCCCACCCTCCACTAATGCATCTGTCTTTGTGTCATCCACAAAGGGGCTAATCCTGTTTTTTTATTCCCTAAGCTATGTCTGAAATGAACAAATTGAAGAGTTCTTAACCCACGACTAACCCATACAGTATTCTAATAGTCACTAATTCCTGATATTGACCCTCTCACAGCAAGCCTTCCACCTCATCCTACAACCAAACTGTAACCCAGTTCCTTTATTTCAATCCTGCCTCCAGCTTTTGCAGGTTTCTGAGCAGCTACTTATGGTACTGAGTGATATATCTTAATGACGTCAAGGAAGATGACATCCACTGGTACTCCATTATCAGGCTTACTTGCAATCTAGACTTTTGAATGGATCAGGTTCGAATGACAGCTCTTTCTGGTTACAAACGTGTATCAGTTATTCTCCTGGAAGGTATTTGTTTATATCCGTGAATCACTTTTCTTCAAGACTTGGATGATCAAGCCTGTTTAGTAGAGTGGAAAATCAGTCAATGATTTTATAAATTGCCCTGAGCGTCTGCAACCTCATTTCAGTTATATTAGTTTATAGGGACCTTCCTCTACCTTAACCACAAACCTGCTTATCCCACCTACTGACTTTCACTACTATATCATCCACTTCATGGTAGAATTCCTATTTCTCAATAGCCACAGATTTGATGCCTTTTCTTTTGTAGATGTCCACTTCCCAAACAAACCTCCCATCTCTATCATTCCTAAACAAACTGCTCCTCTTCCTCCTTGGTACATCAGTGTTGCAGCCCCTCTTAGCAATTGCCCATGTTTTTGTGGTCTCGGCAATGTCTCCTTCCCATCAGGCACTACTGTTTGCAGCTTGCCCTTCTTTCCTCCCAGAGTTCCTACAATGCACAGCAATACTATTCAGCCATGCTCAGAATCACCCTTTTAAGCTCCCCATTATATTCTGTGACTGCTTTCTCCCCCTTTCTAATTCCCGAGTATGTATCCAATCTCTTCTGCTTCTGTAATGTCCCCTCCCTGTTCCTTCTTAATTTATAGGTAAGGTCACTGAGACTTGGTTTTTGAACCCAGCTTTAAGCACTGATCTGTCTTTGTGACTAAGATGGAGTTTGTCTTTCCCATACAGCTGGTCTCTCTGCAAGTCTCCCCCAATCTTCCTACTAACTCCAAATCTTTCTCCCTTGTCCACTGTTGTAGTCAGTCATTATACTTCCTAATTCTCTCCTTTCTCAGTATGCGGGATGCTTACACAAGTAGTGTACCTGAGAATTTTACTTCCAAACACCTATCCTGGTGTCTTTCTGCTTGCTACTACCTTATATGTCTTGCCTAACATGCCATGTCATTGGTGACTATGTATACAACAATATATTCCCAGACTTACCCCTTTGACCACGTTGGTCTCTCCTACATATTTTACTGAATCTAATCCCTGAGGTCAGTTTCAGTGTAACATGACCTCTCTTGTCTGGCTTTTCTGCGTACTCACATGTACTTGTAAAACTGAATCTCAAAGCCTTTGAGCATAAGAATACTTCTCATCTGCTTTTGATCTCCAGAATGATCCTTGCTTTCATCATTGTCTTATTTTATATAATTTTTCTTAACATTCTCACCAATCTTCTACCACCTCTATATGCTCTTCGCCCTTATGTCCCCATCACATATTTTAAAAAACAGAAAGGTGCCTGTTTCCCCTAAGGGTCTTCCTTCCTCTAATGGATCTTCAGTGTCATTTTGCACTGCTCACTGTTTTCCCACAGTAGTTGTTCACCCCATTCTCTTCTGCTGTAGCCTAGCCCCCTTTAGCACTATGAAATTATCTACCTTGTAGCCATGGGCTCATGTGTTACAATCCCCTTTTCACCTCCTCTGAAATGTGTACCAAGCCACAGCATGATCAGTACTGTCTGCACACACTGACCATTTACTACTGACCTCCTGACCCCACACCATTTTCCATGCCCGCTGTTTCAGTTTTGCCAAAATCCTCCTCTTTGTTCTTGTGCATCTCTTCCCATCTCTTGTAGACCCTTATTTTGCATATGCAGTCACTCCTCTCCTTGGTTTCTGTATCTATAGACCGCAGTCATTTGTCCATTGGCCTAGTATATCCAACCACAAAAAGTGTTTGACTGTTCAACTGTCTATCCACACACTGTCTGCCCATCTTTCATTTGTATCCATCTGCCTTGTTATCTATTTTCATACAGTTGTCTGCATTCTCAGCTATCTACTATTATAGATGGAAATACACACACACACACACACACACACACACACACACACACACACACACACACACACACACTCACACACACACACACACACACACACACACACACACACACACACACACACACACACACACACACACACACACATGCATGTATACATGCATGCACACACATGCAAAGAAGGATACGCACTTGAACACAAAAGCAAAAAGGCTAAAAATAAGGAGCAAAAAAAAAAAAAAAAAAAAGAACAGAAACGCTAAAAGAGAGAGAGAGAGAGAGAAAAATACATTTAGGAACATAATGCTGGAGCAGATACAATAAATAATTTATATACATGAGTGCTGCCTGCCTTCTGGTAGCCTTGAAAGTGTCATAACTGTGAATAATGCAGCCACAGTCTGAACAGCTCTTGTATCATAAATAATGTATTATCTAAGAATTCCATTGGAAATTTCAATTACGTAACAAGGATGTGTTAGTATTCTACTAATGTTTTAAAATGAATTTATGTTAACTGTTACAGTTCAAACATCTTCAAATAGAGGAGATGATGCTTCTGTTTTTTACTTAATTACCACTAGTGACTATAGTCAGGATTTTCTGAAGATATTAATAGGACAAAATATTTTTTGCATCCAGGATGGAAGATACTAAATTCAAATCCAGCTCTCCTGGCTGAACGCTAGAGGTCTGGTAATAGAATGTACCCAAAAATGGAGTCATGAGCAGAAGCAAAAACCCTATGTGGTACCTATGAAGGTATAGTGATGTGTGCCAACCACTTTAGGCATCACCTGTAGCACATACATAGCATTCTGTAAATACAAGAACATGGAGCTCAGGCTGCGTACTCAATCTGGGCTGGCCACTTGGCAGTATACAAACTGACTCTAGGTGGCTTGCTTACATCAACTAATGTCGCAGAAAAGGAGCATGGATCTTTACCTATGTTAAGGTGGTTGAAGACCTGGTTTACATTGACCTATGCCAGGGACCCATACTAATGGTGGTAGGGGTCTACACACCTAGTTTTGGCAGTGGTTGAATCATAGGTTCATAGGTTCATAGGTTTATACTAGGCTATCTGCCCTAAGGCATTTATAAGCCTAGCCCAAATTTTTGTGGCTTACGCCACCCCTTATATGAAACAATACTGTGCCCATTAGTTTGTTGTGCCTCTGTCCAGCAGTGACACAGAGATGATTCCCGGGGTAAACCTACGATCTCCCATCAACAGGTCAAGATTTCTCTTGAACAGAGCCAGCGAGGTGCTCTGCCTCACATGGACCGGGATTTTATTCCACAGCATAGGGAGTCTCTGATTGATAAATCTATCCCTCCAGCACGTCCTATTTATGTCCGTGCTAAGTCGCTTGCTCTAGTGGTTTTGGTGGATTTGGATGTTTTGAGGTGGAGCATGTCCATTAATTCCGGGTTGGACATGGCCTTGTATGTCAGGCACATGTCACCTCTGAGCAGACAGCATGCGACTGAATAGAGCTGGAGTTTCTTCAATCTGGCAGCATATGACAGATTTTGGAGTCCATTTATCCTTTTGGTGAGGAACTTTATGGGTCTCTCCAATTTCTGCAGATGTCGGGTGAGATACATCCCGAATGGGGCATTGTACTCGATCATTGGTCTGATAAGTGAAGAGTACAGGGGAACAATGACCTCACTAGATCTGGATGTGAATCCCTTCATGATCAGGTGGGCAATGTAGAAGGTCTTTCTAACCACTTTAGCAACGTGAGTGTCAAAAGAAAGGCCACTGTCAACCTGGGTCCCCAGGTCCCTGATAACCTCTTCTGTGCTTAGTGGATTGCCACCTATATGGTAGCTTGGGGTTACCTTGTTTTTCCCGAAGGGTATGACTATACATTTTTGGCATTTAACTTCAGGCCATGGCTCTGGCACCAGCTATCTGTTTCCGTGAGTCCCTTCTGAAGGATATCCGTGTCCGATGCACTTTCCACTATGGCATCCAGTTTGCAGTCATCTGCAAACTTTGTCAGCCAAAGTCCTCCCATGTTGGCCTGTACTTCTGAGAAGTAGATGCCAAACAATAGGGGGCCAAGGACCGAGCCCTGTGGGACACCACTTGTGACCGGCTTGGAGTCTGACATAGCGCCAGCAACTCTAACCCTGTGGGTTCTGTCCTTAAGCCAGTTTGCAACCCATCTTGTGACATATGGGTTTACATTTAAGCTGGTAAGTTTTTCTACAATACCCGAGTGGGGTATTGTGTCGAAAGCCTTTGCAAGGTCAAGGTAGGCTGTATGGACTGCTTTTCCCTCATCAATGGCCTTGATGACTGTTACGAAGAAGTCGACCAAGTTCAAAAGGCATGATCTTCCCTTGACGAAGCCAAACTGGGTTGGGTCCAATGTCTGCAAGTCCCCTATATCTTTGTTTATGAGCTCCATTATGATCCTCTCCATAGCTTTGCAGACTAGACTTGTTAAGCTTATGGGGCGGTAATTACCAGGGTCTGTAGAGGCACCGCCTTTGTGGAGTGGGACCACAGTTGCCGTACGCCACTCACAGAATGTAAAGTTATCTTAAATCAAACATTCAGACTCCAGCTTAAACCAAGTGTGGTCACAATCAGCAGTGGTCAGAGAAGGCACTAAGGTTAATGGATACCAGACTGAAGACCTGTATAAAAGCATTGAAACACAATGAAATATTCAAGGCTTTTGCACTTCAGAAAGAAGGGAAATTGGTTAGCTTAGACAAAGAATGACAATGTCTCAAAACATGTGTGAAAACACTAGAATATATCTGCAGCTGACCCAGAGAAGAAAATATGGTAAATAAAGAAAGCTAGTAGTGGAATGTAGAATTCCAACAGGTTATCAATAACAAAATGGAATTCAGAAAGAAGTGGGAGACAGAAAATATGAATCAAACGTAGAAGGAATACTCTCTGGATAACATAATGGTGCATCAGAGATACTCTTCCCATTTTTCTGGACAGTGACTCAGGAGATGGCACATAGAAGCTCTATCAGGTTGCACGGAAACAATAAAAAAACACATAAGATAGTCAGCAGGCATCATTTATATGAGATAGCAGCAACGGTCTGCTCACTCCAGCGGACAACAAGTGCATATGAAAGATCTACTTCAAGAAGTTTCTGAAATAAAAAAAAGCAACAGATGTTATGCTGCTACATTCAGTCTATGATGAAAGAAGAAGAACCCATCTTAGAAGAAGTAAGAATAGCACAAAGGAAAATGAAGCCACAGTAGATATGATAAAAATTGTTGATGTGTTAGGGAAGAAATGGATCTGAGGGCTACTCATCATGATAATGAGAGAGGGGTGCATCTCATATGACTGCAGAATAAATATTGGAGTACCAGTGTGCAAAAACAAAGGGGATATTTATAACTGTGGACAGTGCAGGAATATCAGACTCCTACCACAATGCACAAAGTGCTGTAAAAGATAAATAAATATAGAGTGCACAATGTAAGATAATGGATAAGCAGTTTGGATTCAGATCAGGATGCAATACAACTCACTCAGTGTTTGCAGTAACACAGATTTAGATTCATGGATTTATAGATTCGTAAATATTCCAAGGTCACAGAGACTCAGACTATTCTTTCTTTGCCAGTACCTTCCCCTCAGGCTACACCTCCTTTCTCCAGGACAACCATCCTGGTCAATTCTGTATTAAATTTGTGGATACTCATCCAGTCATGCAGTTTATCTTTAAAGGAAGATAGTGAGTTACACAGCTTAACATGTAACAGAAGCTTATTCCTATGATTTGGAAGGCACTGGGTTATAAATCCATTGCTCCATTGTGTGTTATTTATTTGCTGGTGAAGACGTATGTCTTAGGTTCTACTATTCGTGAAGAAATTGGACTTGTGGAGAAATAGCAGGTTGAGGACAGGCACATTTCTAATGGTACAGTAAGTGAGACAGAGATCTCCCCTCAAAAGTCTATATGACTTCATATAAAGGTATATAGCTTCCAGGCACTTTTGGTAGTTCAGGGAGTTTGTACCTGGGATATTTTCAGTTAGGAACCTTTGTGGGTGTTTCTAATTGTTTGATATTGCAGAAGAAGCTCGAGATGAGGAAAGAGTCCAACTGTGCATTCCTAGACATGCATGCAAGGTCCCAAAAAATCTGTTGTGGGCAGTCCTATGATAATTTTTAATCCTAGGAGCATTATTAGAATTAGTACATGCTATGTACAGGGACCTAATGACGTAACTACAAATAGTGTTTGGAGTCACAGTGGGGTTCCTAGTGAGAGTGGAGGTGCATCAGGGTTCACCTCTGATCCCATTTCTGTTCTTACTTGGAATGGACTACATTAGTGAACAGGTCAGAGAAGATAGATCAATAAAGCTGCTATACGCACCAATGTGGCAATACAAACAGACTTTGAATAGGAACTTCAGCAAATGATAGTGGACTGGAATGCAAAACTGAAGGCACATGGGATAAAACAAAGAAGACAAAGGTCATGGTAGCAAATAAGGAGATATCAGAACAGGATGAAAATTAAGATAGAGCAGAAAATAATTAAACAGATTAATAGCTTCAAGAATCCAGGAGGTGTACCTGAGGAGAAGGGAAATCTGAGTGAGGAAGTTAGAGATGGAATCAGATGTGCTGTACCCAACCTTCAAAAAGTGCCACAGCTAGTGTGTCTCAGAATATCAAAGAAGCTGAAAAGCAAAGTGTGCAATATAGCATTGTGACCAGTGCTTCTGTATGGCACAGAAACTTGAAGGCAGAGCAGTCAAGGAACACTAAGGTGATCGTGATAACAACCCGAGATGGACAGTGTGGGATAGATAAATAAATAAGCACATCAGTGCTGAAGCCAAAGTAGACCCAATTACAGAGAAGGTGAAAGAGGACAGATTATGGTGGTTTGGTCATGTTCAGGGAAGCAGAAAATGATTTGGTAACGCAGATTTGGGAGTGACAGGAAGAAGGCAAGAGGAAACAAGGCATCCCACCAATAGACTAATGTCCAGCATAAAAGAAGATGTGAAAATCGGGTATGACTGTCAAAGAAGGAGTGAGAGTTTCACTGAATTCAGAGAGGTGGTGAAAGTTAGCTCCATATAAAAATGAGGAAAGGGGGCTTGATGATGATGATAATGACGCCGATGATGAATACGACAAAATGAATGGGTATGATGATTTGCTGAGTCTACTACATTGTAAGGCTACAGAATTTTTAAAATAAAGCCAATGTTTATTTTTTTTTGCTTAATACATTTGTGTATTATGCTTCCAGATTCCTTACAGGTAGGCATGTTGGTGTTTACTTTTCAGTGTACCTGCAGTGTTTGCAAATTATCTGACGAAATTCACTCTTGGGGTGGCATGCTCTGTACCTATTCCACTGGTTAAATAATAACATCTGAGGCTAGACATGACCCTGAGTGGTAAGTTAATATTTCAGGTACATGGAGTTTGGTGTTATATCTTAAATGCAAAGCATTGATCGTCAACATGCTCAAGGACTAGTACTGAGTATTCCAGTTTAACATGCACAAGGACTAGTAATGCGTATTCCGGTTTAACATGCTCAAGGACTAGTACTGATTATTCCAGTTTAACATGCACAAGGACTAGTAATGCGTATTCTGGTTTAACATGCTCAAGGACTAGTACTGAGTATTCCAGTTTAACATGCACAAGGACTAGTAATGCGTATTCCGGTTTAACATGTTCAAGGACTAGTACTGAGTATTCCAGTTTAACATGCATAAGGACTAGTAATGCGTATTCTGGTTTAACATGCTCAAGGACTAGTACTGAGTATTCCAGTTTAACATGCACAAGGACTAGTAATGCATATTCCGGTTTAACATGCTCAAGGACTAGTACTGAGTATTCCAGTTTAACATGCACAAGGACTAGTAATGCGTATTCCGGTTTAACATGCTCAAGGACTAGTACTGAGTATTCCAGTTTAACATGCACAAGGACTAGTAATGCGTATTCTGGTTTAACATGCTCAAGGACTAGTACTGAGTATTCCAGTTTGGGGGTTATAAGTTCTGCTTTTTCTTCTGTGAAAAGTAAGAAAGCAAAGCAAACCATATGGATTTCATTTGTGACAAAATAATCAAACAAGCAATATGGAGAACACTTGTTTTAATCACTGCATCAGCTAAACTCTAAGAAAAAAGTGCAGATAAAATTCTCGGATACAGATATTCTCCATTCTAAAAGATAGACCACTGCGATTAAGCTGATGCTTAACCTGTCAGTGTGGGTTTTCTCTTGGTCCTCTAGTTTTATCCAACCTATCAAAGAAATGCCTTTTAAGTTGACTGGCTACTCCAATACTGTACCTACATTTGCACTTTGAAACATTTTCCCCCAGGTCTGTCCTATAGAAAAATCGTAATTCTGTGGGCTAACTTGGTTAGCAAATTAAAATGAATAAACATACTATGATACCAGGAGGTGTATATTAAAACAACTTGTTAGAATAATTAAGGATTACTTATAACTTCAGCAAGTTGCTTTTATTTCTCATACAGCCCAGCTGAAAACAACTTATCCCAAGAAATTAACACAGACAGACGCAAACTTTGAATTGACTTTTTGACCAGAAGTTACCATACAAGCATTTAAAATTTTACATGGTAAACTGCGGATAAAATTGAGGAAAAAACATCTACAGGCTGGCTCCTTGATATAGAGGAATGGAGTCTAGTAGTTTTAGTCCTGGGTTTGATTTCCCCCACTCTCCACTTGCAAGCTGACTCTGACCAAGTCTATTACCAGACTGTGTTCATGGGTCACCCACAAAAGGGAACACTTGTGTCCAGTGAGTTTATACAGTTAGCAAACAATAAAATAAGTAAAAAAAAAAAAAAGCAATCACTTCCACCCAGGATCAATTAGGAATGAAACTGCATTGGAGGAGTCAGCTTGGGAGGGACAGTCCCATTATGCTCTCTACTGGAGACTAGAGGCCAAACAGGTAACATCTAATTGCATGTAAAGGGGGGGGGGTTAATGTTATGATGACCTGTATCACCTATGGACCTGAGTAGCAGTCCCTTGCAAATGACCTTTTTGTGTCCATCCTTGGGTACTATTGTTCATGCTATGGACTTTCTGCAGTGGTCCAGATGGCTGGTAAATGTGGGTGGTACAAAACAATAAAAAAAAGTGGAAAAGAAAAATGTTGCAAATGCTCCTTTTCAAAGATATTTTTTGAGCAAGAAAGCCTATGACTAAATGTGATATTGTACTCTACAAAAAGTGGACAAGTCACAATGAAAGGAATGACTTTTCCAGAAGAAGAGTGGCAGGTGTATGGAATAGTATTCCCAAGGAAGGCCATAGGGTCTAAAATTATGAAAGAATTTAAGAATTCTTGGTTGTCAGTGCACTGGAAAACCTAGGCTCTTGGTTAGGAATAGAAACAGACTAGCTGGGTTGAACAAGTGGTCCATTTCTACTGTTGTATTCTGTTTGTTAAAATGACTTTGTCACATATAGCAGCAATGGTAGCTTGACTACGTGATACAAGAAATGAAGCCCTGATGGTAACCCATGTGACTGGGGTTCAATTAGCAGCCCTTACATTGAGGAGCTAGGCATGTCAGGAGAAGAAGAAGGGGCTCGCCCACTGGCCTCTCCAAGGGGAAGGGGAGGGTGTTGGTATGATTTCTCACCAGCAGAGACCAGGAGCACCAATCACTTCCCATGCTTCAACAAAAATAGGTGGGGCTGCTTGCTGGTAATGTCCATTGCAGAAATGAGGGATTACCAGTGCAGACAGCCCAGTGCACTCCCATTCCTATGCATACCAAGTATTCACAGGGGATATATGGCCATACAATGGAAGATCCTTGAACCATCCCTGATGGCTGCCAAATTGATGTCCCCTCTCAGCCATCTCTCACCCACAGTGATGAGGGAACAGATGGGTCTACTGGCTTGGAGGGGGAGGCTGACAACTGGCAGGCGGTAGGGGCAAAGAATACAAAGAGAAAAAAAATATAGCAGTAATGATGAAGTAAGGGATAGGAGGCATGTAACACACGGACACTGTCATCTCACGTATATATGTAATTACACTGCATTTGCATATAGCAAAAAGTAGTAAAAGAAACCTTTGCAAAGAGATTAATAGAGAAAATGAGGTAGCACAGGAGAAAGATTTTAAGACAGTATATTCTTCAGCAGAATATTTCCACTAATTATTGGCAACTCAAATGAACTTGCATACAAACTGCTCATCCATACTTGACGTATGCCACTACCTTCTGTGCATTTCTAATTCCAAAGCTTATGCATCTGAACCCTTGTGACACTGTTGCCAGCATTTCATACGTTACCTGTCATTGTCTTCATCCAGAGAGACCCTCTCAAAGTGTAAATGCAACTTCTGCCCCTCTGGTGCCTCAATCAGCCAGTAACATGTCAGATTGTTGCCCCGGTGACCACTTGGATCTGGTGACAGGATACGGCCCAAGGTAGCATTGCGGACAGTACCACCACAGGAAGCTGAGAATAAAAAAGTTTTTTTTTTATATTATTTAAATGCAATCTCATTTCTTGTTACACAAATTTTTGCTGGTACAAAGTAAGCAAGCTGTTAACTCTATACGCTGAAAATGCCTAACTTGTTCTTGAGGCAAGAAGAAAAGTTAATTTTGGGTATATACAGTGAAGGCTCCCCCAAGGGTGATGGATTTAGGGTTAGTGAAGGGAAAGGGATTGACAGCAGGGGGATTAAAATTCAGCTGCAGTGCAGCGCTGAAATAAGCCAAATTTCCCTACTGAAGAACTCTGTTTATCCACACATACAGTGCTAGGTGGGGACATTGAAGGTTTCTCTTATATAGTGATGCAGTTAATTTATATGAGAGTTGATAGAGAAACAGATCTGAGGACTGAAGCCCTCTGTTTAACAAGGCAGGCAGATACAGTACATGGCAGTAATAATGTGGACTTCCACACAATGTGGCTTATTTAGAGTTGGTGAAAGATGAGGGACTGATAGCGCTGGGTACTAAAGTCCTCTGTTCATCTACAATTACATGCACCAAGTGGGGAGGGACAGAGCAACTTTCCCTATATTGTGAAATGTTTAATGTTGGTGAAAGGTGACAGGTTAGCAGCACTGAAGACTGACACCCTCTGTTTATCCACAAGGGCATCTGTAGTGTGTGTTTATAGGACAAGTCTTCTTACTTATTTCACTTAACATTAACTAAAGGAGAGGGGCAGATTGCACTGGAAACTGAAGTTTTGTGTAGGTATATTATACCTTTCTTCACTTTGAGAAAATTTAAAAGCTACTTAAAATGTGAGGGATTGGCAATACTGAACAATGAATCCCTCTGAAGGCAAAACAGTGCAGTGCTTCACAAACCATTCAGTATTTCATCCTGTTGAATCATAGAGAACTGAGAGTGTTACACTTTGTTTTCCACATATGTTAATGTGCAATGTGGGCAGTCATTGTATTGGATAATTTTATCAGGGTGGTGAAAATTAAGGTAGTCTTATTGTTAGATATTGCCAATATCTGTTTATGGGCAGAGACATAGATTATGTGTTAAATACACGACATAAGAGTCACAGCAGTGCATTTACAATTTACAAATTGTAAGGAATGCTCACTTTCCCACAAAGGAAAAGGTAGCCATAACTATTATTTTCTACATTCTAACAGTCCAAGCTTGCTAGTACTAGCATAATCTTATATCCACTAACCCACACACTGTGGTTCCTGTCCACTCCACCGTGGTCGGCTGATATTCAGGCAAGTGAGTGTGTCCATTCCTTCAATCTTGTATCCAGGGTCACACTGGAACTGTGCTGATCCACCTGGGTGTAGGTCACTGACAGACACATCTCCATTAAGGGGACGCTGCGGGAAACCGCAGCTCAGCAGATAAGCTAGAACACAGGAAGGTTGAGATGCCATTAGACTTAATACATTACAGCACCAAGCATTTTAATTACATTGTCAACACTTTAAAGGTAACTGCTGCAGCAGTGCCTCAACTGGTAATACTTAACTCTTTGTTCAACCTGTTTTTTAAACACCTCTTTTAAGGCCCAAATGAGTCATAATGTTAAAAGTTAAACAGCCACCAAACATCAGCTGTGGTACGTCTTTAACTCTACTGACAGCAGCTATGATTCTTTGCAGGTATTTCATTGAAAGGTGCATAAACTATTACACTGAGTACTTAAAAATTAAATGTACATCACAATCTGAATCTCTCACTCGTTCACTCTTGTCCCCCTTACTCTCACTTTCTCTGTCTTTATTATAACTGGGGCTTTTTTTCATAGGTTCATAGGTGTATACTAGGCTAAAGGCCCTGAAGCCTTTATAAGCCCAGCCCAAAAAAATTGCCCAGGCACTGTGCCACCTGATCTTAGTTCACAGTGCCCCTATCCAGTAAGGAAACTGGAGTGATGATCCCTGGGGTGAACTTTCTGTTACCCATCCACTCGTCAAGATTTCTCTTGAAGAGGCCCAGCGAGGTGCTCTGCTTGACATGAATGGGAAGCTTATTCCAGAGTATGGGAAGTCTTTGGGAAATGAGCCTGTCTCTCCAGCATGTTCTGTTAATTACGGTAATGAGGTTGTGATCTCTGGAGCGTGTGGCACAGGGGGATAGGGATTTCTTTAGGTGTAGCATTTCAGGTAGGGCTGGGTCGGACATGTCTTTGTAAGTCAAGCAGAGATCACCTCTAAGTAGATGATAAGAGACTGAGAACAGCTGAAGTTTCTTGAGTTTGTCCATGTAGGACATGTGTTTAAGGCCTAGGATTTTTTTTGTGAGGTACTTTTGTGGCCTCTCCAGCTGTTGTAGGTGCTGGTCAAGTACATGCCAAACGGGGCGTTATATTCAATAATTGGTCTAATGAGGGATGAGTAGAGAGGGATGGCCTCTTCCTGGATGCAAAACCTTTGGTTATAAGATGTGTCACGTAGAAGGACTTTCTGACCACAGTGGCAATGTGGTGGTCGAAGGTGAGGTGGCTGTGGACCTGGGTGCCCAGATCTCTTATTATCTTATCTTATCTTCAGTGTTCAGTGGGCTCCCATCAATGTGGTAATTCATGGGAACTGAGTTTTTTTCCAAAGGAGATCATAATGCAATTTTTGGCATTAAGCTTCAGGCCATGGTTCCGACACCAGTCACTGGTCTCAGAGAGGCTCTTTTGTAGGATGTCTGCATCACTTGGGGAGTTGATGATGACTCCTAGCTTGCAGTCATCAGAAAATGTGGTCAGCCAGAGTCCTTCTGTGTTGGCCTGGACTTCTGAGAAGTAGATGCCAAACAGGAGAGTGCCCAGGACCGAGCCCTGTGGGACTCCACTCTTGACTGGTCGACAGTCTGACTTGGAATCCACAACTTTCACTCTGTGGGTCCTGTCTGTGAGCCAATTTGCAACCCACCTAGTGGTGTAAGGGTTGATGCCTAGTTTGCTGAGTTTATCAATGATACCTGAGTGGGGAATTGTATCAAAGACTTTGGCCAGATCGAGGTAGGCTGTATGCACTGCCTTACCCTCATCCACAGCCTTGGTTACTGCCTCAAAGAAGTCAACCAGGTTCAGCAGGCAGGATCTCCCCTTGACAAAGCCAAACTGTGTGGGGTCAAGAGTTTGGAGATTGCCTATATCTTTGTTAAGCAGGTCCATGATGATGCGCTCCATAGCTTTGCATAGCAGAACTTGTCAGGCTAATGGGGTGGTAAGTACCAGGGTCTGTAGTTACTCCCCCTTTATTGTAGCAGTGCGCCATTCATTAGGGGACATAGCCTGAGGTAAGGCTGTAATTGAACAGGGCACACAGATGTGGTGCCAGTTCGTTTTGTAGCTCATGTAGGATGCAGCCAGGGATATTATCAGGTCCCATGGATGTTGTATTCTTGGCATTGGACAATGTAGCTTTTACCTGTGCCGCAGACATGGTGGGTGCCAGGCTTTCTTCTGGTATTGTGATAGGGCCCTTGGGGGGAGAGGGGTAAAGCTGGCAATGAATCTGTCGGCCAGTATGTTGGCTCTATATGTTGGCTCAGTATAGGAGGTGCCACTGTGCAATAACTCAGAGCAAATCTGGGTATTGCCTTGGAGGTTTCTGATATAGCTATAGAAGGCTTTGTGGTTGTTTTTGGTGTCAGCTGCAATTCTGCCTTCATAGCTGGCTTTAGAGGATTTGATAAGGGATTTCAGCTTTTTTTGAGATTGATAAGGGAGGTTTTCCAGTCTTGTGACTTTATTTTTTTCTGCAACAGATTCTTCCTCCTGTTGTAGAGTTTATTGATGGCTGGGGACAACCAGATTGGCTTCCTTTTTTTGGAGGAGAGCATCTTAGTTCTATTTGGTATGGCAAGGTCCATGCATTTGTGTATGTGCTCGTATAGTGCATTGGTGTATGATTCTGCAGTTGTGCAGCTATTTTCCATTGGCATGGGTGCCAAGAAGTTAGCCATTTCTGTTTTTAGGAGCCCAGAGTCAGCTTTAGAGAAGTTTTTCAGGGTGGTCACCTTAGCAGGGGTTGTAGGTGAGATGGAGGTGTCTATGGTGATCAGTTTGTGGTCGGATTTAACCAGGGAGGAATTAACTTTAGGTGTGGAGCAATAGTCTCCCATGTTGGTGATATCCAGGTCAAGGATGTTGCTTCCTCTAGTGGAGGTCAGAATGAGCTGGTCCAAGGCATTGGAACTGATAAATTCCAGAAAGTGTTGGGCCTGTACATTGGTACTTGAATAGTTTCCCCAGTTGATGGAAGGATAGTTGAAGTCACCTAGTATGAGAATATTGGATTGGACCTTGATAGACTCCAGGGTGCTTATGAACTTGGATTGAAAGTCTAGGGACATGTTTGGGGTTCTGTAGCAGGCTATGACTTGTATCACCATATTTCCCAGTGTTAGTTGTACCTGAAGTATCTCAGATGCATTATGCTGGGCTACCAGTCCAGAGGTGTGCGTATCCTTTAAGAATATGGAGACTCCACTGCCTTTGGAGCTTTCAGCCATATTCTGGGGCTGAAAGGTATGGAATGAGTTGTAGCCTGGGCGTGTAGGGGTGCTTTCTGCCTCTTTATACCAGGTCTCCGTTACAGCACAGATGTCGACATTCTCCATTTTGAGGAGAGCTTCGAGCGAGTGCATCTTGAGATTTAGACTTCTAGCATTGAGCAGCATGACCCTCAGACTGAATTTGTTTCTAGCTGTTACAGTGGAATTTTGGTCTTTGGAACACTGACTAAAAAAGGCACTATAGGGGTGGCAAGAGCCTTAGCCAGTACCCAGAATTTTAGGGGTGACACATGCAGGCCGTCTCTGGCAAAGCATCGAGGTCTGTTGAGCATGTCATCCCAGGTATACAGATACTGGATCCCCTTAGAATGACACCAGAAACTTAGCCAATTGTTGAAGTCAATCATTTTCTGCTCATACTGTGGTATCATTCTGGGCGATGGTAGAATACTGCTCAGGGCTAGAGTCATACCTGCCTGAGCCACATAATCCGAGAGTTCCATCACATCTCTTTTCATGTAGTCCAGGGAGGTACATCTCAGATCATTCACACCCACATGGACAATGACTGTGTCATATTTGTACTTGTTGTGGAGTGAACTGAGTGCATGTGTTATGTGGCGGATCCTAGCACCCGATAGACAACTGACTGTCACCCTCTCCTTGTTCAACCCAGTGAGCGGGACATTAGTGTGCCTCACAACTGAGTCTCCTATGATTAGTACATTGGGAAAAGTGTTTTGCCTTAAGGACTTAGGTTGAGGGGCACACTGTGGTGGTGAGGTATGTGTTCTGGGGTTGGTGTTGTGTTGTGGTGGTGGAGTGTGTTTCTGTCTCAGGGATCTCTGTTGTTTGGGTAAGTTTTTATTGAAAGCCTCTGTGAAGGTGGATGTATGGTTTGTGTTTCTATGTGTGGGTTGTGATGGTTGGTTGTTTTGGAGATCTGTGTGTTCTATGTAGTGAGTTGCAGGTGTTGACTTTTTCCTCTTGACCAGCTAGTCTGGTCTTGGTTGGAGTGTGCACTGCTTCCAGTTTGGTGATATAAGCGCATCTCTCGCATGTATGAGTGTTGGGAGGTAAGAGGAGAGGGTTGTCTGTGTACATTAGACAGTTGGCACACTGTCTCAGAATGCCCAAATGCATCAGGTTAGCAGGAGAAAGCACAGGAAATTGCCCTATAATCATACCAGGAGGGGTGAACATAATTAATAAGTACTGGTGCTGTTACTGCTGAAGCTCTCATGGGAAATTCTCATCTCAGTAACTTTGGGGGCATCAACATGATTAATGTAAGTGTCCCCAACTGGGAACCTAACTAACTAACTAACTAACTAACTAACTAACTAACTAACTAACTAACTAACTAACTAACTAACTAACTAACTAACTAACCAACCAACCAACCAACCAACCAACCAACCAACCAACCAACCAACCAACTCACTCACTCACTCACTCACTCACTCACTCACTCACTCACTCACTCACTTAACTATTGCACCAGACCAAGACAGACCCCATAAGAAACACCCTAATATTAATTTTAATATAATTTGCAGAGGTACAGAGGACTGAGTCAACTGGGAAATAAATGAATAAACAAACATCATGCCAGGTCAAGGCATGCCACACAAAGAAAGCAACAGAGAAGATATCCTATTATTAATTTTCATCCATTTAACAGAGATGCAACGTACTAATGAGGAAACCTATAGACATGATATTATCTGGTGTATTGCCATTTTTGAGAATACTCTGCTTTTATACATTCATAGTAGATGTTAAGGTATGCAGTGATACAGTGGTGTCCCTGCTTCAGCCTCTGCATGCTTGCTGAGCCAGCAACTTCTATCAGGAAAACATCAGGAATGACCACTCAAAGATACTTACAGATTGAGATAAAGGACATTATTTCTCCCATCTGTAATATACAATCCTTCCATTAATTACCGTTATATGATTATAAATCCTGAATTCGTTCTCTTTTTGCAAAGAAAACAGGCTTACCTTATCTTCTATCAAGTATAACTTATAACTAATTTTGTCTAAATCTGTTTAGTCAACTAAACAACTGAACTACTGTAATGTTTTCTATTGCATAAATTTCTGATTTGAAGACCTCCATTTCCTGTATTTGACAGTGTTTTTCCATTTATAATATGTAGTCCTGTGGGTACATGGGTTATCTCTGGCTGGAAATGCTGATCCTACTGTCATTATCAAGTTAAACAGTCATTAATATATGTTTGCAGATCTAGTCAGTGCTTACTGGAAGCAAGATGAGATAATTTACTGTGGTCATTTTTTTAAATCAAAGTCACACATTTGAGATGTGCATAGTTAATAAAGTGCCACCCCCCCCCCCCCCGGTATTGTTTGATCACAGTTAAACATTAACTGAGCTGACTTGACAGGAACAGTATTACATAATGTGTTGTATTTGCTGAAATCATCACAAAATGATCATTGCAATAGTTATGTTTGTATGTGCATGTGTGTATTGGGGTGCACTCTATCAAGGAATAACATTTTTGCCCTAATTTCTTTCACATTTCATCACAGTCAAACATCAGTCCTTATCTCTTATGCTTTGAGCAGGATGTGTCTGAAAGCACCTAATCAATGGATTGTGGCACAGTGTTAGCATTACCATCTCATGGTGCTTGGTCCTCTGGTTCAGGTCTTGGCTAGTGCTCCTACTGAGTGTAGTCTGAATGTTCTTTCTATTTCTTCATGGGTTTTATCCAGGCACTCTTGTTCTTACCAGCACATTCAAGACATGTAATAGGTAAACTGCTATTCCTACAGTTTTCCTGAAGGTAAGCATGCAAAGTGTGTATGGGCTTATATGTATTTTTGTGCATCTTATGTTAGATCTGGCTTGTCAGAGCCATCAACAGTATGTGTGTTTATGTTTAACAAATATCATTAAGTTTATATGTGGATGCACACACGTTTAGGGGACAGACATAACTCTTTAAGCTAGCAGTAGAAAAAAACAGAAAGGCAGGTAACAACTAATTATTTTTCAAAGATAAAGCATAAAACAAACCACATAACATCTGGACCGTGAGAGTTTCTGGTGTCCATGAGGCCCACAACTCTCAACCATATAAGGGAGTTTTGACACAGGGTTTGCTCTGCTCTGGGTCCCACCTAATCTAACACCAACCTTGGTTGAATGTGTGCTGGGAAAGATCATTATAGCTTGTGTGTAGGCTAAGAATAATGTGGTAGTTTTTTCTTTAACTTTTCTCATCCTCAAACATTACAATTGTGCACAGAAGGAAGATCATGCTGTGTGCATTTGTCTTAAGCCAAAACAGTGAAATATATTACTATGGCCATTTGTACTTTCACTTATGTTCCAGTCTAACACTGGGAAGTACACATATGGTGGCTGTTTTTTGGGTGGGGTGAGGAAGAATGTATATATGTATGGCAAGAGTAACAACCTGATGTATATAACTGGTCTTTTGTTCTTTCACTTTAACCCCAATCTAACACTAGAAGTGTACACAGAAGGTAACAATCTTTTTTGATGTGGGGTGGGGGGGTAGTAGGGAGACAGGTACTATTCCCAGATATGACTTATATAGCCTCACAAGCATTTGTCATCTCTCAATTTATTAGGAACTGCTGCTTTGTCGGTTTAGAATACAAATTATTTCTTCCTTGAAAAAAAAATCAGACAATGTCTTTCTTATTCATGATTTTTGTTCATGACATCATTGGATCAAAATGTTGGGGAAATTGCCTTAAAATGTACCAAAGAACATCTAGAACTCTGTCTTCTGGGAGCTTAGTGGCCTCAAAACTCCCAGGATAATTCAATGACATCCTGCAAAATCACTTAAATGCAATCTTGGACAGTTAGAGTAGGTTGAAAGGATGGAGAAAAAAGCTGAAAAGTTAGACAAAGTGTGAAACAAAGCAAGAACAAGGTAATCTGTCTGGTTGTGTGGAGAGTCCAGGATTATAGGAACAAAGGTAGGCAGCAAAGGGAGCCCATGCTCTTGTGGCTTTTTGCATCTCTTTTTTCTTTTGCGGTTAGTGTGACTGGGTTATGGCTAAAAGGGGACCACACCTGCCCAAAATTAAATAAATAAACAAATAAATAAATAAATAGTGCCACCTATCAATCAGAATGCATATAGCTGGAGATGGCATTTCTTCAGAGGAATTTACATTGAGCAGCAATAATTGTTAAAGCAATTTCAGAAAATACAGTCTGTATTCGTATCAACATACTGCAAACTCTGGTGGCATAAAGTGATAAAGACCGGACTACAGGCCAGGTGACCCAAGTTTAATGAATACCTTGAGCATGAGGTGGAGTTGGCAGCAGAGGTAGGAAGGAAGTGAATGGCTGCTGCCAGTTTACCCATCCTGGAGGAAGGGAAGGAGCTCTGGCTCATCACATGGGGGACATTCAGCAAGAGCACTAAGCATTACACTAGTGGAGGTGGGGCTTATGGAGCATGAGCTGCCATACAGTATAAGAAACAGCCAGGGGAATTCAAGGTGGGAGGCACATTCCAATGATGGCAGTACATGGTAGAGCTCAGACAGCCACCAAGGGGGAAGGGGGGGGGGTACTTCACCAGAGGATAGGCAGGCTATTCTGCAGGATCAGCAAACTAGTCCTCTCCTTACTATCCCACTCTCACTGCTGGGAAAAAGATGGATCAATAGGGTTTTCCAAGCAGAAACAAATGGGTTGTAGGGCTCCCACCTAGCCTTCAGATACCTGGCCCCCTCCCCATGGAATAAATGGACTGATTAAGGGCAAGTATAGAAGCCATTGGATGAGTGCCTGTGGAGAGAGAACAAAACGTACTATTGGTTCAGCAGGCCCTCCCTCATAGCCACCTCATCTTTCTGATCTGGAAACAGAAATGTTTCTATTACTTAATCCTTTTCTCCCAGCACCTTCCATAATCTCCCAAGGAAGGATAAGCACTTACAAGATGCTCACTCAGCCCAACACCATCAGCCTCCCTATTCTAATTCTTAGGAAGAAGAAATGTCCCTCTTACTTTGTGATTTCTTTCCAGTCTCCAGGCTCTCCCAATGAATGGGAGGTATTTATAGGATGGTCATTCTTTTCCCTCTCAGTCACCTAATCTTACTACAACATGGGGATGCACTGCTAGGATTCTCAGCACTTCCCTTTCAGTCATCCCATCCTCCCTCCAGGAAGAACCATCTGTAGGTAACTTAGGCCTTCCCTTTGTGCTATCACCATACCTCTTCCCAGAGATGGATATGTGTTAATCAGTTACTCATTCTTTCTTCTTCCTCCTCTTCTTCTAGCTGCATTATTCTCCTTCAGGAGAGGACAGTTGTCTTTGAGATACTCCATACTTCCCTTTTATATACCCTGTCCTATTCTAGGAAGAAGAAGAAGTACCTGCAGGATACTTAGCTGTTTTTTCAATGACCAACAGGGATTTAACAACTGCCCCTTATATAATCAGCTCATTCCTTTCAGATAGTCCAACCCAAACAAGGAGAGCAGCCCCTAGCACATTCAGAACCTCCCTCTGAGATTCCTCACTTCCTTCCCTTCTAAACCACCATGATAACTACTACAAGGCCTAGCTCACCAAAAGTCCAACAACAATCCTGTCTGTGCTCCATTAGTCCACGGGGAAGCATTATTTTAATTTTAGATTATGCATTCATTGCTATATTTCTGTATGCATTAAAGAGGTACTGCCCTGTATAGGTGTTTCCAGATGGCTTGGCTAAAATAATATTGTCATACTCAATTTGGGGCTAAATAAAATAATCGCATTGCATGCCCCTATGCTAAAGAGACTGGTTTCCCCACTGCTAAGGCTTACAGTGTCCAATCATGGTGTGTAAGCCATCCACCAAGGCACAAAAGAAAGTAACCTCACATACTTAACTTTTTCATTAAAACACAAATGTGACATCAGTGAAAACGTATCTCTTCATCTTGCATATTTTCATTCACTCTCTGATGACCCACTTTATCCTTTCACAGAATCAGAATAGGAAAAATGACATAATGATAAGCTGTGCTTTCGCTGGGTCTATTTCAGATCATCAGATCACTAATACGTGAACACCTCTTCGTTGAGCACCTATTGAGTGAACAAGCTAATCATCGAACTAAGTTTTCAGTGAAAACTTTCCTAGGGCAAACAGATGGTAGTCTGCCCTAGAGACCATAAAAAAAAAAAAAAACTTAACATTTACACAGGTGGGGGCTATGCCCCTCACACCTCCTCTAACTAAATATACCAACTCCGAGATCGGACTACATTAGGGAAAAGGGCAAATTCCAGATGGTGGCTAACCATTGTTTTGATCTAGGAAACTTTTCACTGAAAACTTAGTTCGATGATTGGTATATTCGCTGAATAGGTGTTCAACGAAGAGGCATTCGCGTATTAGTAATTTGATGATTTGATATAGACCCACTTTGGCTAGAGTCTCCCAGGTACATATACTGTGAAAATGAATTAATAAAAGTCTTCAGGGAACACAAAATAGTGAACACCCTACAGGCTAACAGATAAATTGGGTTTTAAAATAAATATAAGTTAAACACTGCTAGCGGGAAGATGCTGCATGTCACACGGCCAGCAATACAATTGTAAAACTGCACATAACTCTTCTAGTTCATAGGTTCATATGCGATTACTAGGCTAATGACTCGGGGGGGGGGCATGCCTCTAAAATGTAAATGGCAAGTTTTGATACCCTATTGTTATTTTAAAGGGTATATGTGGGTTTAGGTATGGGTGGTCAAGCATTTACAGGCAGTCTGTACCTATTAGAGATATAAGTGCCAGAGCAGGGGTAAATTTCCAATTTCCCATTCACTGATCTGAGATACATTTAAACTGGGTTAGGGAAGAATTGCTTCACATGGATTGGAAGCCTGTGCCAGAGAATGGGTAGTTTGTCAGACACATACCTGTCCCTCCAACATGCCCTATTGATGTTGCAGAGGAGGTTTTGGTCCTTAGATTGGGTAATTCTGATGCTATTTGTTTTGCCAATTCTCAGCAGGTCCATCAGAGTGGGATCAGATGATGCTTTGTAGGCCAAGCATAGATCACCTCTCAGCAGTCTGTAGGAGACCAAGTACAGGGATAACGCTTTGAGGTGGTCAGTATTGGACATCTTTGTGCCCTGTATTTTGTTTTATGAGGAACCTTTGTGGACACTCCAGTTGTATATGCCTGGTCAGATACATGCCATAGGAAGCACTGTAGTCAATGACTGGCCTGACAAGGGCCTAGTAGAGTTGAACAATTACATCCTTGGACTTAGATGTCATAACCGTGCTTATAAGTTGTGTAACATTGAATGGCTTCTTGAATATTGTAAACACATGATGTTCAAAGGCCAGTATACTATTTACATGCATTCCCAATTCCCTGACCACTGGGTTTAATCTTAGGAGTGTAATATTACTGTGTTAGTTTCAATGGGTAGCAGTCTTCCCAAAAGATACTATTATGCATTTCTTAGCACCGAGTTTTAGACTGTGACTCTGACACCAATTATTAGTATATGCCAGACCATCTTGGAGGTCATTTGTGTCTTTGTGGGATTCTGTGATTGCACCTAGTTTGCAGTCATCTGCAAATACAGTCAGCCAGAGACCTTGATGTTAGCCTTGACTTCAGAGAAGTAGATGCCAAAAAGGAGCAGACCCAGCACTGAGCTTTGAGGGACTCCAGTAGTGACTGACCTCTTTGTAGAGGAAGACCCCCCCCCCCTCCATCCTAACGTCTTGGGTCCTATCTGTGAGCCAGCTGGCTATCCAGCAGATGACACAGGTGTTTATACCTAATTTTGTGAGTTTGTCTACAATGCTTGAGTGGAGTATTGTGCCAAATGCTTTGGCCAGGTCAAGGTAGTCAGTATGCACTATTTTGTCCTCATCGATTGTGTTGGTGAACTTCTTGAAGAAGTTCACCGAGTTAAGTAGGCGTGACTTGCCCCTGACAAAACCAGACTGGATTGGATGCAGTGCCTGAAGCTTTCTTACATTATTGTTTATCATTTCCATGATAATTCTTTTCATGGAATTGCATATGAAAATAGTCAGAATTATGTGACTGTAGTTACCTGGCTCTTTAGATGGCCCACCCTTGTGCAGAGGGCTGAGAGTTGCAGTCATCCATTTGAATGGCACAAAGACAATGAAATAGTGATTCTAGTGGTCTTGATAAGTCATGTCTCATTCTATTATGGAGGCATCTTGGGATATTATCAAGGCAGTGTTCTTGGCCTTCAGAGTGCATTGAGGATCTCTTCCCTAGGATAGTTGGAGGAGTTATGGTTGAGGGTACTTGCTAAGGGGTGAATGGCTGAAGAGTGGGTTAAAATTTAAGCAAAATTTTTTGACTAGTAGATTGGCTATGTTTTCCAGTATGCTACGGTGGTGCAGCGGTTAGCGTTGTTGCCTCACAGCAAAAGGTTCTCCGGTTCGATTCTCGGCTGGAGTGCCTTCTGTGTGGAGTCTGCATGTCCTCCCCAAGGTCAAGTGACATTTAAAGACATGTAGGTGCATGCGTGAATGAGTGTGCCTTCTTTGAAGATTGGGCATCCGGCTGGCACCTTGGCACTGTAAAACTCCACTGCCGATCATTAGCAGACCAGAGTTATGCTGTGGCGACCCCTAACCGGGAAAAGCTGAAAGAAGATTGGCTATATTTTCCAGCTCAGTATACATGACTTCATTTAGAAGTAGTTTAGCAAATTGTTGTGTACTGCCTTTGAGGTTGTGGACATAGCTGAGGAATGCTCTGTGATTATCCTTGGCCTGGAAAGCTATTTTTACCTCCAATTTGGCTTTGGTAGACTTAATTAGCTCCCTGAGTTGCTTGTTTAGATTGATGAGGGAGTTTTTACCTTGATGGGCTTTGCACTTCCTAATTTTTCCATAATTTCCTTTTTTTGTTATACAATCTGTTGGTGTTGGGATTCCACCAGCGTGGCATATCTTTTGAGCTTGTTCTGTGCTTATTTCAGGTAGGTACAGCTATCTTTATGCAGCCATTAACATGATGAGTTTCTGTGAACAATTCTGAAAGGGGAGCAGTGTTCTCAGGATGTGGGAAGGGGCTTGAAATTTTGCCAGGGTCTCAGTTAATAGCAGGAAGTTTACCTTAGAAAAATTCTTAAAAGTTCCAGGGTTAGCTAGCATACTAAGGTTTACTTTTATTTCAAAGGAGCCCGCTTTCTGGTCTCATCTGACTAGTAAAAACATTACACTCAGAGGTAAGGTGGGTGCAATGTTCTGCCATGTTTGCAAGGATGAGGAGAAGTGGGTTAGCACCCATAGTGGGAATCCAGAATAGTCCAGGTTATTTGTGTTTACAAAGTCCAAGAATCTCTGTGCCTGCATGTTTGGAGTCATGTATGATTCAGGGTTTAGAGTGGGGTAATTAAAGTCACTCATGAATATAGTGTTGGGTTGAATGGGGAGTGTCTCCAGAATGTTTAAGTATGTCTTTTGGGTTTTCTGGGTCATAGAGAGGGGGACCTATAGCTTGCAAGGCATAAAAAAATGAGGCTTCTAGAACTTTAGATGAAACTGAAACAACTGCACAAGCAGCCTGGTCTCCAAAATTTGATCATGTGCCTAATAATTCATGTAATATAATCTGTTATTTCTGTCTCAAGATAGATGTGTTTTAGGTACCTACACAAGGTTAAATCAGACTCTGTATCAGAATCCATTCACAATCTTCCTAAGCACATGCACTGCCTACCTTGGTAGTGAAACTTAAACACACTGGGAGATGTTGACTGGTAGCTCTGGAAGTGGATCAAGACCTGATTGGTCAAGCTGCGGATCACCTGACCTTCCACCATCAGTGACTCATTGGCCAGAACTACAGGTTCTTCACCTCCAAGGCCCTCCACTGTCAATGAATCATCTTTAGAAAGGTTCAGACTTTTGACCTGATTGGAAAAGAAAAAAAAAAGAACAAGACAACCCAGGTAACAGAAGCAGTCCCATATGATTACATACATCACTACAAATGTATTCAATGTTTTTCTCTCCTACAAAGCTATAGAGGTCAGAAATTAGTTTTTTTTTATTTGACAGTACAAAATAGTGTGTCTATCAAAGCACAATTGTCGAAGGTGATCTTTGGTATATAGCCAATAAATAAATAAATAATTAAAATAAAATCTGGAGAAATTACACAATCATTTGATGGCTGCAAGTATGGATAATCCTTCAGTGAGGTGTATTACAAATATCACTGCCTCATTTTTCCATTTTCTTACCCATCCTAAAACTGAGTACATTGCGCCATTTTGCAATTTCTTAATTCAACATCTTGTTCAACTTGAGGAGGTACAAAGATTGCTTATGAAAAAAGGAATTGAGGAATTTAATAACATGGCATCCCATAACAGATTAAGAGAGAAGCCTTTATTCTCTGGTTCTTATATATTAGTTTGTGGAGATTTCTGCCTGAGAGGCAATGAGAGATCCTCTTCCCCCAAAAACCTTTGCCACAGTAAGGAGAGCAAACACTCTTGCAAGTAACTACTTAATAAAAATGAATATTAATAATGCCAGCAGGAGGAATGAGTAAATTGTGCAAAATTAAGGGACGGAATTAGGGGACATGCTGCACCTCAAAAAATCCAAATCCCATCGAGCTACACGCTCGAGAGACTTGAACCTCAGCACTGAAATAAATAGGACATGCTGGAGGGACAGATTCATAACCCAGGGGCTCCCTTCACTATGGAATAAAATCCCAGTCCAGGTTAGGCAGAGTCCCTCATTGACTCTCTTCAAGAGGAATCTTGATGAGTGGATGGGAGATCATAGGTTTACCCCGGGTATCACTTCTGTGTCACTGTTAGACAGAGGCACAGTATACTAACCTCGAAAAAGGGCATAGCAAAATTTATTTAAAATGGGTGGCGAAAGCCAAACATACTCTGGCTAGGCTTATAAATGCCCTAGGGCAGATAGCCTAGTATGAACCTATGAACCTATAAAAATTCTCTTGTTTGTGGAATACAGCCCAGAATAACTGCAGAACTCAAGCATGCATGTGACATAATGTTATTCTAATGAAGGATAGCAATAAAAAAGAAAATGTTCTTTGAAACAGGATTTGCACCCTGTTCTATGTGTGTGTGTGTGTGTGTGTGTGTGTGTGTGTGTGTGTGTGTGTGTGTGTGTGTGTGTGTGTGCACGCGCTTATGTTTTAGTTATTTATTGACCGGGGAAGAGTTCTGGACTATTTCCAGGCTCAGCCACAGAATACATACATGTTTCAGATGAAATAGAACATTTTGGTGAATAGTAAGCATAGCAACAAGCATGTAAAACTACACAGAAAAGGTTTCACGTTTAAATATATACAGGATATACAGAGTCATTGCAACTTAAAAGTATAGAACAGATTAAATAATATTGTCACAGGAGGATGTCGCTGGAAAAGCTGTCAGATTTGTTTGCATACAATAATATCCTCTGTGTGCTAAGGTATATTTACAGTGAGTTAAGACTGTGTATATCATGTTATTTCTTCTTACCATTAAGTAGTAATGTTAATCTGAAAATGTAAATGTCACTCTCTGTATGTCTGGCAGTTAGTTCAAAGGATTAAGTTTATGCTCTGTTAATAAACTACTTCCTGTTGTCCAGGGCTTGATCCTCTCTCAGCCTCCATTTGCATACAGTATGACTCTGAGCAACCCAGACTGTTACCTCCTCTCACAAGAAGTCAAGTGGTTGATGGGGCTATATCATAATGAATGATAACAGGCAGAAAACTTAAGAGGCCTGAGATCAGCAGGGGCAGAGGAACACACAGAAAAAAAAGCTTAAAAAAGTATAATGGGTCAGGATAATATTGGGCTAGAGACCCTTCAAAAAAAAAAAATATATGTCAATGTAGGTCATAGGTCACAAGCCAAGGTAAAAGGCAGTAAATGATTACTTGGAATACAGACAAGTTATCAGTGTATGACAGTAATGACCAGGCAAAAGACATTATTTGGCTTACCAGAGATCTGCTGCCTTACCATGGTTGTGTTGATGGTGGCAGAAGGAATTGGTGTTAGATCCCTCAGTAGAGATGTAAGAAATACCTTGTGGAATAAGGGCATAAAAAGACCTTCTATGACAATAAACATAATTTCCTCCCAGCACCTCCCATAATCTCCAATGCAAGCTGACAGCACTGCATACTCATACCCCTGCAACAGTGAAGGGGAATGCATGCTTAAGTAAATCAAATGTTTCGATCTTGGCTACTCTAGTGCATCACACATATGAGCATCATGCCTGGAACCAAGTCAATAGGAGAGTTTTAGTTTTTATTTTATTTATTAATCCTTTATTGACCAGGTTAGTCCCACTAGGCCTCCCTTCAGGGGAGACGCAGTATTTGTATTCTTATGGAAAATTTGGCCAGGCCATTGGGGAACTTCTCCTAATCTTTTAACTAGGTGCCATGGGATCTTTTAAATCCACCTGATCTACCACCACCTCAAGGAGACGCAGCAATCCCTTTATGTTACTGCAGTCTCCACAATTGATCTACCTTGTTAATGACCTTGGGAGAGCAGTCCTGACCTTAATGTGTTTGGAGAGTGAATGTTGACAAGTCCAGAGATAGTTCAATTTACAGAAAATCAAAACAGAAGAATAAAATCAGGACTATGTGATGAATGTCTTACTGGAAGTGTAATACACATTGTAGCATTTGCTACACAACTAATCAATTCCAGTGAGCAGCAAAAAAATAAAAAGACACATTTCTCACTAAGAAATAAACTTTATCGCTTCTCATCAGTCTATCAGTGCTCTGTCTAAACCCAGGACATAAGTGTTGTGAACTGCTGTCTATTTTAGGACTTCAGCAACTTAATTCTCGGTTTTGTTTCTGTAATGTTAAAAGTGGCATGTATGTATTCTGTGAGAAATAACTCATTTGGAAGAACTCCTGCCCACATATACAATTCCATTTCTGTGCTTTGCAATACGACTGACATGGTTACTGTCACATCATCATGTTAAAAGCTGTAAGTAGTGGAGACGTAGGTTTCCAATTATAGTAAGAAGATGGCGTAAGCAATCTTACCTGAAGTTCGATCCCATATCCAGTATAAACACTGATTGTATAAGTGCAGTCCAGCCCTCCATAAAACAGCGATCCAGAGTATTCAGGCGATTCCACATAACCTTCTACATCACTGAAGTTGCTGTTGCACAAAACTAGTGGAAAAAGGAAATATTTCATGCTAATGTGGCCTTGTGAATTCTTAAGCTCTCACATTAAAATAAACTGCTGCAATTAATGAGAATTTCATCCAATATGTCACTACTGCATAAAATTACTTTTTGCAGTAAGATCGTTCTTGGCATCCTGCATACAAGCATTTGCTTATACAAGGAATGAAAAACATGTAATGGAAAATGGGTGGTGAAGATCAATCAGGTATAACATTTTGCATGTTGCTTTGAGAAGATTCCTTTCTATAATTTAGCGTGCATTCTGTGCAGAAGGAATACAGTACTTTAAGGAGTTCCTTTAGAATGACATCCAGAATTCCAAACATCTAATAAGTAGAAGCATCACAGACTCATATTAACTACGCTGACAGATTATGTTTTATTGGAGTTCATCAAAACTCTCAGCCTGAAAAAAAAATCTTAACATCCAACCATCTACTTAAACAAGAGTATCCTTCAGGCCACAACATTAGTATTGTTACTGAAGCTACCATCAGAGTGCTCAAGACAATCTCCCACCTAGATTTTTCTGCCATTAATTTTTTTGCCTGCATTTTCCTCAGTATTTTATACAATTTACATTTTACCAGCATATGAAAGTGATTAATACCTCACATAAATAATAAAATAACATCCTGATGCGAAAGTATGTCAAAATTCACCACCACCTAAACCCGTGCTTTTCAGCTGCTCTGATGCAGCCATAGTGTTATGAATTTTGCCCTCAGATTTAACTTTACCCTTGCTTATTCCAGATTTACTGATTTCTTTCATGGAGTTACATATTTAAGAGCGCCTGCATAATTAAATAGGTGATCTAAGCCAAAACATTTCTTAAAACTGGTATGTGGGCTCTAGTTAATGAAGTCCTTTTATTCTGAGAAATAAGTGTGCCTCTTTCTTGTAGGGTTACCACCTGTCCCACTTTGAGAGGGACAGTCCCTCTTTGGGCGGTTGTGTCCTGACCAAAAATATTAAAAATGGCAAATGTCCTGAGATTGTAGGACATAATTATGTCCCATATATAATGTAATAGTTGCATAAAATAGTTATTTCTGTATCTAAAATACCTACATGTTACAAGAAACAGGATAAGCAACTAAACTGCTACAAGAATAAGCTTATTTTTAGGCAAAAAAGGAAAGTTCTAGCCTTTGTACTGACCTTGGGTTTGTGTCGGCCTGTAAAATCTGATGTGTGTCCTGAAAATGTCCCACTATGGCCATTTGAAAAGGTGGCAACCCTACTTTCTTGCCCTCTGCTATAATATTTTTTCAAGGCTAGTGATATGATTTTTCTTGCTCAGCTATGCCCACACCAAAGCAATGCATCTGTAGTTTTCCAGCAGTTTGCCACACACGTCATTTATAGCATCTTAACACATTAATATATAAAACACGTTAAAATATGCACTTTCATAGGAATCATAGGAATGTTCAAAGCAACTGAGTCTTGTGACCATTACGCCTTGCCGATACCTACCTTTACACTGTACCCCCAAGGAGCGCTACGTGATTCAAGTCCAGGATAAATTTATGAGTACTTATTCAAACATCCAGGTCCTGGTTGAGGATAAATAGTGTATCACACTGCCACGATGGTACAGCAGTTAGCGCTGTCGCCTCACAGCAAGAGGTTCTCCTGTTCGATTCTCGGCTAGAGCGGCTTCTGTGTGGAGTCTGCATGTTCTCCCCATGGTCGAGTGACATTAAAGACATGCAGGTAGATGCCTGCGTGAATGGGCATGCCTACTTTGAAGGTTGGGCTTCGGGCTGGCAACTCGGTACCATAAAAATCCACTGCCGATCATTAGCAGACGGAAGTTCCGCTGTGGCGACCCCTAACTGGGAAAAGTCGAAAGACTTTACTGCTTTACCTGCAACAGGGATTGATTCAAGAGGTCGGAGATATGCTAAGTAATGAACCTCTCTCTCCCCCTTGATTTATTAATCTCCTGGTACAGATTTAGATCTCTGGTTCTGGCATTTGTGGGACTGTTAGACTTGTGTAGATGCAAGAGATCCAGAACCTCTGGACTTTATATAACCGAAGGCAAGACATAGATCTTCTCAGGTAGGAATCTCAGGGATCTTTCTAATTGTTTGATTGCCTAACAGAAAAATATGCAAATAAACTACAGAAAAGAGACTGTGATGATGGGCACTTTAAGTTGGGGTGCACAAGTGACCTGTTTTGCTGTTTAAGGAGGTACAGACATTGTACTTATCTTTTCTTGCTTATCTGAACTACCTAAGGGAACTATGGCTGTCTCAGCCTTACAGAGGCAACCGCAATGAGGTTTTCCTTTTCTTTTCTAGTTTGGCAGAGGTTAAGGGTATGTGTGTGTGTATATACATATATATATATATATATATATATATATATATATATATATATATATATATATATATATATATTGTTAGACCCAGACTTTGTTGTAGTCCTGAGTTTGATTCCAACAGCCTCCATTTTCTTCTGTATGAATCAGAACATTTCACTTAATCAGACATAGCTAACTGGTCTGCCCTGAAAACATACATTTGTCTACAGGTCTTACATATTTAACAAAAATAATGTATTTTCTTCCCTTTTGTAAGAACTTTGGAAAGACAGAAATAAATGGAAGGCCGTCTTTTCCAGGAAATGTAGACAGTTTTTGCTGCCCAGACCTCCCCTTGCATGAGACCGTGGAACAGAATTTCTTCAAATGGTTACTCTCCTGTGCAGTAAACAGATTTGTTTCTGGCATTCCCTACTCCTCCCTTAGGATTTAAAAAAAATTCTGTCCAGCTTCCACTCATGTAAACTGAAAAAGGGTGTGCTCAATTTGTTCACCACAGAATTTAGGTTCAATGGGATGTAAGTGAACATGGGGGAAGGCCTAGCTGGCACTTGCTATACCCCAAGCTATCACTGCTAGACTACTCAACAGGTATGAATGAGTGCACCCTGCTTGCATATGTAGCACATAATCATGATGCTGTCTGCAGTGCACTTAATGTGCCACACTAACAAACTGATCTGAATGCTTGCAAAGCCAGAAATCAGGTCATCATGTTAGTTATAAGGATATATTTCTTCATCATGGAGCAGTCAGATACTCCTTGCACTTTAAGGAGGGCAATATTAGCCATCCATACTAGATCTGGATTAGCTATGATCTATTACTAGTGTCTGCATACTTTCAAAAGGCATGTCTGGGTTGCTGAGCATCTCGTGGAACAAATGTTGTAGTATTTTACATGTGCATGATAGCAGAAGGTGATAAGAAGTCTTTAATATATTTAACATTCTAGCTCCCCTTCATCTCTGCCTTACCCTTCCTCTACCTGACCCACGTCCACTAGTGTGCTTCTGTGGATAACATGTCTATCACTTATTCTGGCAGTTCAATTTCATAGGTCTATAGCTCTCTACACGAGGAGTACTTTCTGAGATCAAGGAAGTAGTTAGTTCCTATAACTTGCTGCCTGTACCCCTTCTTCCCCATCTCCTCTTCTTGTTAAGGATGACCTCTTCATATTTCCCTGACATGATTCTGTGCACCATTATCAAATTTCCCTCAAATTCCTTCAGTTATCAAGTGAAACATGCTCTAGTTCCCCTAATCTCTGGTCATATCTGTCCCTCTCGAGCCGACAGATCTTTCTGGAAGACTGGATTCCTTCCAGCAGCTTAATATCACTAGGTCAGTTCACACTTCATAGAGGAAATCAGTGGTAATATTATGTTCTCTGGGTGTCGGTGCTTTTCCCATAGGCTTCCATAGCTTCCTCGTATGGCATCCTGCTAAAGATACCATCATAAATTTTGTCCCTTATTAGGAATAGACTGTGTAAACTTGTGTCCTGTATGGTCCCCAAGGAACACCTCTGAAGTGCCCAGTGTCAGACTCTTTTTTTATCAGTTCATTGATACTGCTAGACTGGTCTAATCATTGCTGGAGTATTGAAGTGCCATTTTTATCTCCTCCCCAGCTGTGACCTAGATCAGTTGTCCAGATATTTGTTGCTATGGATTCCTCTGGGTTTAAATCTCTCTGTCCTGAGCTGAGCAAACACAGGTGTTAGTCATCTGGTAAGCAGCCTACCTGCCATGTAAAAAGGAGGAACAGAACTGAGAGTGATCCTGTCTTGCTATGAATCATTGAAACTATCTGTAATCCTGCTGGGTAGGAATGTGATTATAGGGACCCTGGATGATCAGCTATGTGTTTGATATATGCAGTAAAAGAAGCACCTGAAAAGTGAGTAACTTTAACTTGATTATCTCTCAGAACGTCTTCAGTCTGTACATGTCCAGGATTGTGCTCCATGAGTCATCATTTTTTAGGATTAGGAGCAGGCTGGAACCAAAAACCTTGCTTTGTTCCTCTAAAGGTATTATTTCTATGACCTTGCACTGTAGACATTGAGCTTACATTGGCTTTGTTAAATTTATATGGTCTGGTGGGATGAGTTGCATTCCTAAAAAAGAGAAAAGGCTATGAACTTTCATCTTGTAACCTGCAGAAACAATCTCCCTTACACATCTGTCCACAGTCAGCAGCAGTTGGTTTTGAAGAAGGGTATTCTCCATCCCAAGATATGTGAAAGGAGCAGGGAGGTCAGGGAGAGAAAATTGGGATAGAGTAGTGCTGTCCAGTCCCATCCTAGGTTGTAAGAGAAGTCGTGTTGTTAACCAGGTAACTCACTGGACACAAGCATTCCTTTTCAGGAGCATCCTGGGAACACCCTTTGGTCTATTTATTTATTAGAATTTGCTAACCAAAGTTGAGCACTGACTCATGAAGATATTTCTCAAATTCAGCTCAGGGAATCAAATCCTAGACTACAGGATAAAGGTCATTTGCAACTCATAGCTTTAAATCCTCTTTGCTAACTGACAGACATGTTAAGACACTTGTTCTGTATTAAGTTTACAAGTGGACATTACAGGAATCAAATCCAGGATTTCAGGATGAAGCAAACTAACAGCTCCAAGCCTTAATTCTGTGAGCTATACTGCCAGTCAGATTTGCACTTTGCTCCTGCCTCTACTACATCTCCATGTTGACTTCTTTTTTAAAGCCCTTCCTCCATCTGCAATGGTCTTCCTAAGATTGCTTTCTACCAAAAGGGTATTGCTTTTTCGGGCATTTTCTATTGTATCTCTGACTTAGAGAGTGAAACAGCTGCTTGATTGACTCTGTGTCCCGTAGTCCTCCAGTTTATGAAGCATTTCCTGGGAAGTAGAGATGCAAACAATAAACCTCTGTCTAAGAAGGTAGTCCAAGATCAGCCATTACCATAATTTGGGAGAAACTGGATTCTAAGCTGAGCATTCCTACACATGACCATCTCTGTTGCTGCTCACCTGCTGCTAAGAATAATTACATCATAACCACATTTAGTGGCAATACGTACCCTACTTAGAGTCATCTGGGGTAGTCTAGATAGTCTGTCTGTTATGACCCCATCAGGGATTTTACTTGTCATAGTCACCACCTGCTTGAGGATATTTCCTTGGTATTCAATCATATATTTTATTTATTTATTTAAGTGTGATGACCAGGGAAGTCCACTGGGCCAAGAAGAGCCCGGGGAGAAAAGCTCCACAATAATTGCAAGTTACATTTCACATGTTACAAAAAGACATAGTTCATACGGCTAATTAAACATTTACAGATAAGCTCCATGATATTTGCAATTGGCTTGTCACAATGTTACAAAAATGAAAGACATAATTCAATACAGAAATTTCAGCATTTACATAAAGTGAATATTTTTGTTATAAACTCAATTGCAGGTTTAACGTTTCAAAATATATAGCTATTAGCCATTAGTAGATTAGGAAAATATTATGCATGGAGAGGGTGATAGCATATTTGAGATTGGATAGTATAGTGCAATAGATATTAGAGATAAAATTAGATTTTGGTAGGAGAGGGATTGTTTTGGGAGGGATGAAGTAATAGTAGAGGTAGTTGGATGAGTCAGTGCAAGGTGGAATGGGGGAGGGGTTTAAGTTGGCTCATGGATGTGTGTTTAGCAATTTGTTGATCTAATGGCAGGTAGAGAAGACGTGCAATATTTCTTTCCAAAATGGTCGACTGTCCTGCTTTCTTTATCGTTAGGGAGGGTAATGATAACTAGAGCCACTTTATATCCCCTTAAAAATTCCTCAAGAGCTACTACTGGATTGGTGACTTGTTTTTTTTTTTTTTTTTTTTTTTTTTTTTTTTGTAATAAGAGTCTCCCATCTTGGAAAATCTCTCTGGTTTCTTAAATTTGAATGAGTTTGGAGCCTCCTTCTAATGCTGCATTCTCATAAGCATCTTCAAATGCCTGATATATGGGAGGGGTACAGGCTCTTCAATTCCCAGAAGGCTTAGGTACTTTATATATGACTCAGACAGCTCTTTTGACCTGTTTCATCCACTTGAAGTGCTTCCTTATATAATTGAATGCATCCCTGAAGGGGATACTCATTGGAAGAGAGTCTGATGAAGTGGTATTTTCATTGCTAGTGTCATAACCTAAAGTTGGGGAGATTTGCATGGAAAATGCCAGGTATTCCTCATCCAGGTCTGACTCAGAGGATTCTAGGGGAAGGAATTTTATGTTTCTTTTGGCTCAAGGAATTGTTTCCTTTGTTTATGGCATGGCTGCCCGAGGATAGATCCCATGCCATGCAGCATTGTGTTCTTTGGGGAAATATTCTGTAGTCAAATAGAGGAGAGACTTGGATATTCACCAGTAGGGAAGACATCTGGCCCTTGGAAGTCACCCTACACACCAGGGTTGGAACCATTTCTGAAAAAGAAAAAAAAACATCCTCAGGAGTCTCTAAAACTAGGATGACAGGAAAATCTTGTTGCAACCAAAATCTGCACATGATGGGTTTCTTTCACGGGTGCTTGGAAACAGGTATCTGTCTTGAAAGTTCTACACAGTTCTGAAGAAGCATGGCTGGAAACAAGCGGTATAATGCAACTGTCTTCCTCTGATGGGCTACAAAATGTAGGAATAACATTGCAGCAGGTTGTATGGCAGTGTCTCACTGAAACTGATATATTTGGGCCCTTGCAGGACTAGTGGGTCTCTATGTCTGACACTCGTCCTGATAGTTCTTTTTAGCTGGTCAATATGGTCTCTCATTGTCTTTCTGCAGGTTATTCAATCACTCCAGTGGAGCTTTGAAAGTTTTGTGCTCTTAACTCCCAATGGCTACATCATGAGCCTTTTGATAAAACATGAAGTCATGGCCGCACATTTCAAAGAAATGTTCATATCTCTGGATCCATAAAGATTACTAAAGAAATGTAAATTAAGAACTGTTCAGCACAGACAAATCTTTGCAGTTGTAATGCTTATTAAATTCCAGGTCTTAAACCGGATTTTGTAAGTCATAATAAGCACATTAAGTATTGTGTAATATTTTGTAAACAACTGAATATCTCAGTAACCATTCAATCTACACACATACTATCAGCAGCATTTTGTTCATCCTTCTGTGAGCCTTCTTGTGAAGTTAAGCAGTTACGTCTATGTTATTGGGTTTTCAGATATTTAGAAAAATATGACAATTCTGACAATATAAAAATACTTTATGAACAAAAATTATCTCTTAAGAAAAGTGGGCAGAAGTCAAATACTGCAGTTGTGTTGCCCACATGTAAGCTTTAAGTTGAAATCTTTCAACAGTTTGTATGTAGCATGGTTTTGAAATTATTACAGCAAGTATTATCAGGCTACATTAGATGTTTAGAGGCGTTAGTAGGATATAGGTGCAGGAACACCTGGATCCGTTACTAGGCTATAATGAGTCAGTCACTTTTTTTTTTTTTTTACTTTTCCCATCTTTTTATGCTTGTTTCCTGTTTCAGGGATATATTTTTTTTGTTTCTTGCAATGCAAAAAGAGTTGTCTTTCTGGATTACAGTGGACACCCCTTGCACTACCAAGAAGACCTTCTTGTGGACATGAAGATTATGAACCTAACAAAGGAAACAGATTGCTCTGAAAAGGAAAAATACTACACAAAGCATCAGTGCCTGCTGCACAGTGAGGTACCTGACATCAGCTTTCGCAGTGCTGCTGACCAGACTAGATATGGGAGACTATCCTTGTGGCTCCTCAATGGTGAGGAGTGGTGGGCAGGACAGACGATCTGACTAGCTGCACAAGAGATAGTGGAACAGCAGTGTATCATAGCGACTAGATGGCTGAGAAAACAAGTACTATCTCACATTCATGCACGTGTATATCCATTCATAATCGCGTGCTTACTTAGAATCTCAGTGCCCAAGTGTATTACTAATAAGTATATAAATATAGCTATATTGAAATAATATATATTTATGAATTAGGTACATGTAACTGAAAGCATTTCATTTGACTGCACAGACACTTGAATGTTCTCTCTTGCCATTAGAAATAATAACTCCCCCCCAAAAAAACACTAATGGGGGGAATCCATGTGCAAACAGATTTTCCAAGCTGTAGCAGCCATAACCTTCCCTACACATACCATGTATAGCTTTATTTTTATAAACAACTTCAAAAGTATCACACCATGAACAGCTACAGTGCTGCTGGGATACAAATCAACTTTACTGAAAGCATGATGCTTTTGAAAATATCATCTTCAAATGAGTACTCCTGGCACAATTGTATGTGAATACACTTAATAACTAGGCAAAGCCACCAATGAAAAACCAAGGAAAACAAAAAAAAGTGGCCAGGTAATAGGTGCGTTTTTGTTACCATTAGTGTAATTCTATGTTGACTTATATTATAGAGAGGATTATGATCAGTTCGAATGTAATGAGCACAGTATGTGTTTGAGACATAGATGCCAAGAAATTCACCTCATGAGAGAAGCTCAAGAGATGAATCTTGGCATCCATGTCGAGAACATATAACTTTTCATTATGATCGGAGATCTGATCATAATTCTTTGTAGTGCATGGAGATTGTTCTTCTCCATGTACAACTAGTTAGTAAAAACTTATATAAAAAGAACATGCTACGTTGTACCAGCTTTGAAAGCTGGTAAAGCAGTGGGGAAGTGGTTGACATCTTACATATTCTTTGTGTAAGGGAAGCAGTTGTAACCAAGTATCGGGTGCACTTTAACAGATGCCAGGCAGAAACGGGAGTTAAAACTAAGCCATTTCATGCCATGCTGCTGCTGTTTTCCTGGCCAGCATTGTCTGTTTTTAGTGCAGATTCACTGTTAACAGCACCTAATGGGAGCTTAACAATCCTCTAAGTGTGGTTAAGGTCAGGTTTCACACTATAGTAGCACTTAACCAAGATATTATTTAACCATTTTTTTACCACAATCACGATGCTCTATGCATTACATATACATTACAGATACAGATATATGTATGCATGTGCACACACACACACACACACACACACACACACACACACACACACACACACACACACACACACACACACACACACACACACACACACACTACATTGGTACATTTGATTACATCGTCATCTTGTGTCCCTCATATTGCTAGGATGGAATGCTAAGATGTTAGCAATTAAAGCTTAGTAGAAAAAGAAAAATGTAATAAGCTATGCAAATCATCTTTAATCTGTTGGCTCAAGTTTGAGCTCCACATTGCCTGAAAAGATTTTATGGATTAAAGTTAAGAAGATGAAATTCAGCTTTTTTCTGATGAATGAAATGTGGGACTCACATTCTCTTCCAGCATGCTTTATTTATATATTATCACCCATGAATTGATCAAGGAAAAGCTCCCAGGAGTATAAAAAAAAAAAGCATATATGGTTAGCTGGTCATGTCTGGTTCAGTAACAAAAAAGAAGAAATAAGTGGTAAAACCATATTCCAGCCCATCTGTACCCTATTGGTGACTGTGACTACATTCAGTAAAATAATTGAAGTGTCTCGTCTATCATAAGACATTCCTCAGCTGTGACCAATGGATCACTGGGTGGCATGTGTAACATGTATGCAATGAAGGACAGCAATATTTTATTAACATAGCATAAAGAAACTTAAAAATTAAAACAACAAAAAAAGTTTCATAAACAGCATAATCAATGTCCTCTCGTTTTCTTTCTTTGCTCTTCTAGCCCTGCTGTCTTGAACAGAAAAGACCAAGTTCTCTAACTTTCAAGTGAGAGTGATGGCTACCCCACTGTGACCCACTATCAGTAAATTACCCTGTGACCCGCAATCACTAAAACCCCATTGTGACCTGCTATCAGTAAACCACCTTGAAAGCCCAAGACCCAGGATTTCTGCTCTGCTAACATCACAGTCATAGATGCTTGACTACAAAAATCAAAAGAAAACTCCCTGCCTGAAAGTGATACTGCTTCTTGGCATCTTATCTTGACTTGGGAGACAGGGGCTTGTGTATTTTTTTTTTAATAAACTCAAGAATCTTACCACAACCAGAGGCTCACTGTGTTCACGGTGCAAGTTACTGCAGTGCATCCTTTCTTCATTGGCTGACCGTCTTTTTTGCATGGCTTGTAAAGAAATACACTTCACTAATGCACTTTGCTAATGCATAAAGCCCTTGCCAAGACAGAGTGCTGCTACTCCACCATTGGAGGAAAAGTCTCTGTGAGGTGGGATTTAGAAAAAGGGCACATTATTAGAAATAAAAATAGTACACAGTGCCCTGGGAGATTGCCTACTTTATTCTTAAGATTGTTGCAATACATACGCACACATACTTTGTACGTGTATATAAATGAGCACCATTTTACACACACACACACACACACACACACACACACACACACACACACACACACTCGTGCACGAGCACACACATGCACATGCATACATTGGCATGTATCTGTGTGTGTCTGTGTGTGAGCATGCATGTGTTTACCCAGAACTATACATGCTTTTAACAACTGGACATTCATGTATATCTAAGTGTCTATAAGTACCTCTTTCCACATATTTACCTTCTGCATGTGCTCAGTTGTACATAACTAGCTGTACCACACTTAAAACTATGCCGCTACAGAGACTTCTGCATGCTTCAGCAGTGTTTTGCATTCATTTCTTTATTTTTAAAGGAAAACACTACAAATGGCTCTGTTTTGCCCATATTCCACAACAGAATACTATCCATTGACACCAAAAACAAAAAAGTTTTTAAATCATCTTTAAAAGCGTCTCATAAATGGACCATGACTTCCATTTTGTATGGAATATAACTACGTTTCCATGAGGAGTCGTTACTGCTCCTGGGTCTGCTTTCACATGACCAAAACAGACAACACGCAGGTTGCATTAGCATAAAATGAGAAAAGAAAGCGTCTTCCAGCTGCTTGTAAAATGAGGTTTGTAGGCAGCATAAAGGGCATATTGCAGGTCAATGTTTTATAGTAATTTAAAACATTTTGTTACTGAACAAAAGTATCATTTAAGCATGCTTATATCAGCTGGGGAAAGGTTACTTTTTGTAAACTGTGCCTCTTATTTTTATTTAATTGGCACCTGCTAATTGATGAAAATTGTTCATGATACAATAAATAGTTGCCAAGTCCACTAAGTAAAAACCCTATTAAATGTGCATGTTTATGAATCACTTTACTAATTACATATGTATGCAGGCATATAGTTACATTTTTAGAATTGTTGCTGGAATGCTTTCTCAGTTGAAGAAGTTCATACAGAAGTATTTGCTTGCTGTGCTGCTTGGCGTTCTCTGCAAACCACTTCTGTTTCATTGCTTTAGCCGTGTTTCATGTCAGGACAGTCTGAAGAGTCAAGCCTCATTCAGCGAAGAGCTGTAGAAATGTTTCATTCCTGCAGAAGAAGCAATGGAGCTGAAAGAGATGGGCAATGACCTTATATCCCGCTGACTGCTCTCTTACTGTTTATAGCTAGCTGTGGTAGCTTTTAGCACATGCTGTGCAGCAGGGCTGAGTCTCCAGAATTGATGGTACTGAATGAACAAAAATATTCTAGGGAATAATGATTTTTAGTCAATTTTGTGAGTGTGTGTGTGTGTGTGTGTGTGTGTGTGTGTGTGTGTGTGTGCGTGTGCCTCCCCCTTTCACTTGTTATGCATTCTTCTTGGTTCTGAGTACTACAAGGCCCTCCATTTCAGCTGTCAGTATTCAGGAATACGCAATGAAAAATATTCCTCTCGGACCAAGGGTGTCACTACTTCATTGCACCATTGTATCCTACCCTGTTCTTACTGTTTACTCTATACCCAGAGCCAAACCATAACAGGTGATATGCACACCTGGTGTTGACATTCTACCTTTTGATATAACTGTCTATCACCAGCCTATTACCTGCAGCTATCACGGGAACTAAGATAATGGCTTAACTGCCCGCTAGAATGAAAAATGTCTAGATATACAAATAACCCAACATCAAGAACAACAGTCTACAGATTCTCGTAGACTTTTTCAGCTTCCCTGACCAACTGTCCCTGTCCTTCTCATGCAATTTTCAGCATGTCCCAAGGTCCCTATATATGTCCCCCATATATATATGTTCCCTATATAGGTTCATAGGTTCATACTAGGCTATCTGCCCTAGGGCATTTATAAGCCTAGCCAGAGTGTGTTTGGCTTTCACCACCCATTTTAAATTAATTTTGCTATGCCCTTTTTCAAGGTTAGTATACTGTGCCTCTGTCTAACAGTGACACAGAAGTCATACCCGGGGTAAACCTAGGATCTCCCATCCACTCATCAAAATTCCTCTTGAAGAGAGTCAATGAGGGACTCTGCCTAACCTGGACTGGGATTTTATTCCAGAGTGAAGGGAGCCTCTGGGTTATGAATCTGTCCCTCCAGCATGTCCTATTTATTTCAGTGCTGAGGTTCAAGTCTCTCGAGCGCGTGGGACGTCACTTGTAACTGGTTTGGAGTCTGACATGGCTCCAGCAATTCTAACCATGTGGGTTCTGTCCTTGAGCCAGTTTGCAACCCATCTAGTGACATAGGGGTTTATGTTTAAGCTGGTGAGCTTATCTATAATACCCGAGTGGGGTATTGCATCGAAGGCTTTTGCGAGGTCCAGGTAGGCTGTGTGGACCACCTTCCCCTCGTCAATGGCCTTAGTGACTGTTTCAAAGAAATCAACCAGGTTTAAGAGGCAGGATCTGCCCTTACCAAAGCCGAACTGGGTAGGATCCAGTGTCAGTAGGTCCCCAATATCTTTATTTATGAGGTCCATGATGATCCTTTCCATAGCTTTGCAAACCAAGCTAGTCAGGCTTATGGGGCGATAGTTTCCAGGATCCGTTGAGGCACCACCTTTGTGGAGAGGGACCACTGTTGCTGTATGCCACTCTTTGGGTACATATCCTGTAGTAAGGCTGAGACTGAACAGTAGTTTTCTGTTTGGGTTTATCTCTTCTTGGAGTTCATATAGGACGCAGCTCGGGACACCGTCTGGTCCCACTGATGCTGTGTTTTTTGCTTTGGAGAGGGCAGCTCTTACCTGAGCATCTGAGATGTCGGGGGGGCAGCACTCTGCTGAGATAGATATTTGCCCTTTTGGTGGGGGGGGGGGGTTTGCGCTGAACCTGTCAGCTAGGATGTTGGCAATGTCTGTGGGTTCGGTGTATTTTTTGTCATTTTGGACTAATTCTGAGCATATCTGGGAATTCCCACCCAGGTTCCTAACATAACTAAAGAAAGCCTTGTGATTATCCTTAGTGTCCTGTGCAATTTTTCTCTCGAAGCTGGCCTTAGACGATTTTATGAGTGCCCGTATATATATATATATATATATATATATATATATATATATATATATATATATGTCTACTTCTAATAATCGAAAGACCACTTACCCGAAGATGACTTTACTGAGACGATGACTCCAAACTGTTAATTTATCAAACGATCACACTACCAAATTTTTTAACAGGGTAAGTACGCACTTAGCCAACACTGAATAAAGAAGCACACCACAGTATGTCAAACCCACCCAAGTGAGGGGCTATGCCCCCACACACCCCTAACTAAATATACAAACTCCAGGATAGCACTACAGTGGGGAAACAGGCAAATTTCCCCATTTTGGTCACGTGCATACTTACCCTGTTAAAAAATTCGGTAGCGTGATTGTTTGGTAAATTAACAGTTCAGTGTCGTCTCGGTAAAGTCCTCTTCGTCGGGTAAGTTGTCTTTCGATTATTAGAAGTAGACCCATATATATATATATATATATATATATATATATATATATATACATACATACACACACACACACACACACATATATATATATATATATATATAGATAGATAGATAGATATATAGAAAGATTTTATTTTTTTTTTTACCCAGCCTCGTACATGACCTCATGACCCACTCAAAAATTGTAGAAGTTAAAAATAAATTAGCCTGCTTCTACAAATGCTTTGGCTGCAGGTCTCCAAACAAATTTAATCTACCTGGATTTCAGCAAATTTTTTGACTCTGTCTCACAAATCTTATTCCTTGCAGAGATTAACAATGTGCAATACAGCACAGAGAAGTCAGCTGTAATGACAGCTGGAAGTGTAAATGAAGAGCAAGTATGGATACAGCTTGACTGAAGGCTTACCATCAGAGGTATATGCATATACAGATTTATGAACTAGTCAGTACAGGGTTAACAGTTGAGAATTATATGATGAGAATGTCTGCTAAAGCTAACTTGAGAGAGAGAGACAGAGAGAAAGGTTACTACATTTTTGTGCTAGCAGAACTCTGTCAATTGCTAGTACCACTGTTAAATACTACAACAAAACATATATATGAAGTTAGCTAGTGTGGTTTGGAGCTGTGAGCAAGAGAACTTGATAAGAACATAAATGTACAAGGGAAGTTACAAAAATGATAATTTGTTTGGATGATTTTTCTTTTGCAGGATAGAATGAAAAAGTTGGCATTATGTTATATGAGCTAGAGATGAGTAAGACATGATTACAAATGTGTACAAAGCTTTCCAGGATGAACCTGTGCTTATTTTTTTGTGACTAAGCAGACCTAATAAGGATGCTATGGTGGGTATAAACAGTTTAAAAACAGGAAATGGAGTGGTTCCATTATGAAGTAGGATTACAAAAGGTAATAAGGTGTAAAAAATTTTGGAATGCTCTAAGACTCAGTTAAATTTCTACACGGGGACTAAGGTATATTATACCAGAAAATGTGCAGACGTAGTACAGTACAGAAATATGTTCTGCATCGATTGATATGACTTTCTCTCTAAAGTGAAAAACATTTAAATTGTTACCCTCTAATATAGTGGATTTATTTTTGGTTGAAAAACAGAAAGCCTAGAATCACCAATGGGCACACTACAGCTTCACAAGGCTAAAATGCAATTTCTTAACACACTGGACACTAATTATCTCTGTTACAGACTGGACTTGTTTAGGACGGTACTTTTTACCTTTTTCTTTAAACCATCCCTTATACAATAACACCTATTTTTGCAGACATTCTCTTGCAAATGATAACAGAGGGAAAATCATCCTGATCTATTGCACATAAGCATGTTTAGATAGGTGAATTCACATAAGCAACATCTTCGTGGAATTTATTTTCTGCCGCTCATACTGCAGCAGTGAAAATGTGCAGCTTTTTTAACAGCTGTTTCAATTTGATGAATAGAGAATATTAACTGAAGAAAACAGAATAATGGAAATAGGCAACGGTCAGTCCACAAGCAGAGGTATGGCGAACTTCTGTACCCTTTAATATACTAACCCTGCAGCTGAAATTCTACTGAAAATTCAGTTGATTTTTTGTGCCTGACTAGATAGATCTTTTTGCAATGATAGTTGTGATTTGCCAGCAATAAAGACTCCCTTTAGCTAATCAAAAATGTAAATTTGAGGGCCGGTACTGGAAGAGGTATATAACAGTATTGGCACACATATCCGTGGTCATTATATTTTGGGATCATGTTTGTGCAACTACTACTTTGCTGTTTCATTTCCAGCTTCTCCACAACCCAGGCTGGGCCTAAAGCTGGTCATTTTTGATCAGTGCCATTTCTATTAAACAAACTTAAATAAGTACATAAATAACCTCTGTTCATGTTTACATGATTTTCTTTGCCCTAGGTCAAAATGTAAAATGAAAAGAATATAGCATATGTGATAGTTTATGCATGTGTAGAATGTATGACTAACTACCAGCTAGGAATATCAATTAAACGACAGCTACTGTGAATAAAGGGCACTTGTTTGTCCTAAGTAAAGGTACTGTGTCACTTCTAAAACATGATGCCCCAATTGTTTTGGAACTAGTCAGTAAGAAAGCCCTCTCCGTCCTACATGCATTTTCAAAACATTCATGAAGATTAGCAAGAGGCAGACAAATACATTTGGTTGTTATGCATTAAAAGAGCATATCAACATGTAAAAATGATTTCATATGATTTATATCCTTCAAAAATGGAACCTTGAAGGGCTGACTGCCTGATAAACATGCAGCAAACCTGAATGACTTTCATTTAGCTTAGTAAAGCAAAGTCTGCCAAATAAAAACTGACATAGTTTTATTATTGCTACAGCCTGAGTAATTAGTGTAATTTAAAAAATTCATGGACCATGTCAGTAATTATGCTAAATTATTCATTCCCACCTTATCACACTTACTAATATACATTACTTAATCAATATTTTTATATTAGTAATAAGGTACAAGAAATAATAATATGTAAAACAAGATAATACTAAAAAAATGAAGAAAACAATATTATTTCAATAAAAGGCGTAGATTGGCAATGTACTGATTAACATAACATAAACATTCCTTTTTCATACTAGCTGATAAAAAAGGCAGAGTGTTGATAAAAACAATGTAATATACTTTTAAAAGTGATGCTGTGAACAAGTACTTGAAATAATTCTATAATTTTAAGCAAAATGGTATGATTAAACCCTCTGTTATATCCATCACAAAGTGAACTCCTCTTCTAAGCACATATTATAGAATAACCAGAACGGCCTTCCATTAAACTCTGTCCATCCACATAAAAGTAGTGTGATAGGATGGGACCACACTGAATGAGGTGATACTTCTTTTTGAAGGTAAAGTTGCCCCTTGCCAACTACGATTCCACACCATTAGTGTGTACTCTGGTAAGTGTTCATATTAAATGATTGGTTCCTACCATAGTGAATTTAACTCTGCATGTCAATATGAACTTTACTTTGGGGAGAGCATGTTTTTGAACAACAGGCAGCAAGGTACAGTTGTCTTTTTGACTGTCAAAGGTTATATAGAACAAATTTTTAGGAAATAATATATTTCAACAACTCAGAGATCTGTTAGTGAAGTTTTGTTTAATGTATCATTTTACTTTTACTTATAAGCTGTTATCAATTTACTCTACCATACTTTCACTGCCAAACATGAGGCAAGAACACTTTCCAGCTCCACATATCATGCAGAAAATGATAATAATGCATCGTGATTCTTGTGAACACAGACTAACCAGTTGTAGATTAGTTATAGTAACACAGACTTTGTCTGACAGAAATAGTGCAAGTGAACAATGATTGCTGTTGGTGGTAATGTAGATTTATTAATACATGCTTCCTACTAGTAACCCTCTTTTACTGTTATTGTTGTTTTTCTGGCATACTTCTAAACGTTGACATTATTTTCTTTACATTTTTTTTGATATTATTATCTAGTGCATAAAATAAAACATCATCATTACCCTCTGAAATTAGAAAAAAAGGCAAACTTGTTTAGCAAATCCCTAGTGCAAAATTGAATCTTAACAGAGCTTAGGGGGTAACAAATGCTTGTTAAGCATATCTAAGTGCTGTTAAGATCAGATCTCGAGCTAGGGACTAATAGCAGACTATACTGGCTAATAAAGAACGATGTCAGAAGGTAAAACACCTTTTAAAAGCTGGTAAGAACTTTTACTTTAACACACGTAATAAACAGAAAGTGTTGCATAAAGAAGCATTTAACAACTTTTAAAACATTTAGTTTCTACAAAGAAGCACATTATTTCTGCCTGATATCTACCTACAGAGCCAAGTGGTTTACCAATATCTAAAGGCTTTGAAAGCCGGTAAAAGCTTCCTGCTTCTATACTTTTTTAATGTAACTTTTAGTACCTAGAGCAGATACAACTTGATACACTACAAAGAATTATGCTGGGATTGTCTAACATAACCCTTTGTTACATCCAGAATTAATTTAGTGAAAGGTAATTATGGAACATCTGGTTAGTTATGTGGTGTGGTGTGCCAGCTGCCCGTCATTTTATATTGGAAAACGTAAAGGGTGTTACATAAAAAGACATATGAACACAATTATGATATTATGAAGTAAAAATACCAACAGTGCTCTATACAAACAAACTCTGGTTAGTGATGATTTTAATAAATTCTTTTTTTTGAATTTTAGAACTTATTAACATAGACAAAAGAGGTAGACAATAGAAAACAAAAAACTGAATTCAGAGAACTTGTGGCAATTAAAGCTGAACATAACATCACCCCCTCATTTAAATGAGTATTTATTAACCCACTTTTAAAGCTCAGAGCAGCTAAATTATAAATGTTAATTTCTATCCTATTCATGTATTTCATAAAGTATTTATTAATACTCTTGATGCACCAATTGCTTTTTAATTCAAAAGTTTAATTATTGAGAAATTAATTAATATTTGTTACTGGTACTTTTCATAGATTTACTTTTCATAGAACTGACATTACTGATTTAGTAATGCTTAATACTGATCTGACAATACATAGGATGTACTGTCTTTTTAAAATGTTAATGATTTAACTAATTAATCACATGACCATTTAGTTTTACTATAAAAGAGTGATGTATTAATTAACAATTCAATTCTGAAGAAGTCCATACTTGTTTATGGTTGAAAGTGTTTAACTTTTTATTTATTTTGTATTGTTGTATTCAATAAATTATTTATTTTAAATGTTGTGGTAGTTATCCTTCTACTTTGGTTTGGAATATATCTGGCCCTGATACATCAACCAACATGAGCCTTTTTTTCCTGGTTTAAAGTCTAAACTAAAACTAAATTTGTTTTCAACTAAGTGTGATAAAAACACAAGGAGTAAATTATAGTAGAACAAATATACAGCCATGCTATGCTGCATAAAAATGTCAGCATATCTTAAGCACTCTGAATGAGTATAAATTTCCAAAAAATTTGCAAGATTGGAAGTAATGATATCTGACAGTAATTCTGGTTAAGATATTTGACTGACTGAGTTTATGTAATATGTATACAGCTGTTTATATTCTGTTTTACATTTTCTGACAGGCTACTGCTACAGTAATCTGTGCTGTGGATTGACACCTATAGATTACTCTTCATTTACACAATTTAAGGTTGCCTACACAATACAATTCATTTGTACTGCACTTATCTGGATAGACACTGCACCATGTCTGTAAATTGTACACCATCTGTGTAACACACTGCTCAAACACTGTGTTTCTACTTTGTTAAGTAATGCTGCCCATATACTATAGTTCATCTGTGCTGTGCATGGCTGCTTAGGCAATTACGTCAGTACATCATAAGTCCACAAACTTATGTTGTGAAGAGCTCCCTAGGCACTACAGGTATCTACATTGTGACTGACTACCTGTGCATTTTAGACAGTTTATCTTGATGCTAAAAAAGATCCACCAGGGAGGGATCAAAAGACGCCTTATATGCCAGGTACAAATCACCTCTCAGTAGTCTGTAGGAAACAGAAGTTAGAGACAGGGCTTTGAGGTAGTCTGGAAAGGGTATTATGTTTATGCCCAGTATTTTTTTTTTTTTGTGAGGAACTCTATGTGCCTGGTCAGGTACATACGGAAGGGGGCATTACACTCAATGATGGGTCTGATGAGGACTGAGTACAGGGGCACAATGAAGTGTCTGGACCTAGATGTCATGCCCTTACTTATAACTTGAGTGACATGTTGGTCGAAAGCTAGGTTACTATCTACATAAGTCCCTAAATCCCTGACAACTGCATCAACTTTCAGGGGTGTTTTATTTATGAGGTAGTTTCCTGGGATGGTTGACTTCCCAAAAGGTATATTATGCATTTTTCGGCAAAGAGTTTAAACTGTGGCTTTAACACCAGTCATTTGTCTGTGATAGACTTTCCATTAAAATATTAGTATCTTGGGGGGGGGTTCTATGATTGGTCCCAACTTGCAATCATCAACAAACTTGATAAGCCAGTGGCCCTTGACATTGGTCTTGATATCTGAGAAACAGATGCCAAAGAGGAACGGACCCAGCACAAAGCCCTGGTGAGACTCCACTGGTGACTGGCCTCTTTGTGGTGGCATTCTCTCTAATTCTAACCAAAAGGGTTATTATACTCTAAAAGTGAAACAGAAAAGGAAGGCCACTAAAAAAGAAAATGCAGGTAGAAAATATCCATATCTGAGACTATTCAGATTCAAGAATATTCCTGCTGATAATTTCAAAATGGCAGCATATTTCCTAGTGAGTAGATTGCCTTCCATTTTGCCAGAGACAGCTACTGGTACCACAGGGTGTAAGTCCAGAAACTGTGAAAAAAAGGATGCAACTGGAGACAAGTGGAGCAAAGATATTATCTTTGCTAAAAGCCACAGTCATTGTCTATTCTGTTATAAGTGGACAATGTTTATCTTCAACAGGAAATCTGGCAGTGTAAACCAGTAGATGAAATCCAACAAGTACAAAGAGAAATCCTGCCAGAGATGTATTCCAGATGAAAAGATGTGTTACTGCTCAGTACTATGCCAATAATCACAATGTGGAAGGTACTCTAAATTTTCCAGATTTGTTGCCAGAAAACATGACTGTCATTTTTACAGAATTCCAATATTTATATGTTCTGAATTTCCAGCAAATTCCAATATTGCTACTGAAAATCTGACAAAGAGACAGATGAACAAAGACTCTTTAATGCAATAAATATTGTACTCTGGTAAAGTCTGAAAACATCTAAGACATGCCTCATTTATTCCCCTAGGGTGACAGCCCTAGGGGTCATTCAGTCTACTAGATGTGACAGTCCTATGGCTCATTTGGATCCCTTGTGTGAGAACCCTATGGCTCATTCAATCCCCTAGGGGGTGACAGCCCAATGGCTCATTCATTCCCCTAGAGGTGACAGCCCTATGTCTCATTCTAGAGGTGAAAGCCCTATGTCTCACTCATTCCCCTAGGGATGACAGTCCTATGGCTCATTCAGTCCCCTGGGGGTGACAGCCATATGTCTCATTCATTTACCTAGGGGTGAGAGCCCTATGTCTCATTAATTCCCCCAGAGGTGACAGCCCTATGTCTCATTCATTTACCTAGGGGTGAGAGCCCTATGTCTCATTAATTCCCCCAGAGGTGACAGCCCTATGTCTCATTCATTTCCCTAGGGGTGAGGACGTTATGTCTCATTAATTCTCCTAGAGGTGACAGCCCTATGCCTCATTTATTCCCCTAGGGTGACAGCCCTAGGGGTCATTCAGTCTACTAGATGTGACAGTCCTATGGCTCATTTGGATCCCTTGTGTGAGAACCCTATGGCTCATTCAATCCCCTAGGGGGTGACAGCCCTATGGCTCATTCATTCACCTAGAAGTAACAGCCCTATGGCTCATTCAGTCCTCTAGGGGTGACAGCCCTATGGCTCATTCAGATCCCTTGTGTGAGAGCGCTATGGCTCATTCAGTCCTCTAATTGTTCATTCCTTTCCTTAGGGATCTGGGCCTAGCATGCCAGTAATGGTGTCATCATCCATATGGGGGATTTGAGTTTTTATTTTATGCCCTATCACCCCCCCCCCATGTACCCAATATTGTTTCTGGAGTTGTGTGTGAATTGAGCATTCTGTGCAGTTGTTGCTTGATTCCACTATCGATATAAAGCCATCTTACCCCTCTTGAAGCAAATTACTCCAGTTACTTTCTGGGCTCCACAGAGGAACTCCAGTGGAGCATACATTCCTATGAATGTGCCCCTCCCCTCTTACTATGACAGAAGCAGGCAGCTCATCCCTTTCAGTCATCTCCTATCCTTGGTTCGCTCTTTGAGTGCTGGGAGCACTACGTAATCCTGGGTTGTACGGGCGGTATCAAAACAACTTATTTCCAGCACTAGGACCAAACAAAAACATGCCATGACACAGCAGAGTTCAGTCAATTCATTAATGAAACAAGGATAGTCCAGATAAACACGGGTAAACCAGTTTCAAAGTCTTTATTACTTCTTATTTGGTACCATTCAAAGAATCTGTGTAAACAATTACACCTTTCTATGTTGTAGCCAGGACTGTAACCCTCTATGTTACAGTCAATACAAATATTAGATTTGTTATTTGTTTAGAACTTTAAATGCACACTTTGTCCTTCAGTAGTAAAGCACATATACTAGAGTGGTAAATGTGTAGAAAGACACACTTGTTTCTTTTTAAAAAAAGGAGCCTGTAATATAATCAGGTTGGATGTCAAATCACATGGTAAATCTATGTTATACAGCACAGTTGCAGGTGGGATTCAACTTGTGCAATGAGGACTGGAACAATATTGCTTGCATCATATGGGTCAGTGCAAGATGTACATTAACTACAAGGTGTGATCTTAAATAAACCTACCCAGACTTACGAGGTGTGAGCTTAAATACACCTTCCCAGACTTACAAGGTGTGAGCTTAAATAAACCTACCAAGACTTGCGAGGTATGTGTGTAAATAAACCTACCCAGACTTATGAGGTGTGTGCTTAAATAAACCTACCCAGACTTATGAGGTGTGTGCTTAAATAAACCTACCCAGACTTATGGGGTGTGTGCTTAAATAAACCTATCCAGACTTACGAAGTGTGTGTATGTAAATAAACCTACCCAGACCTACAAAGGTGTGTGCTTAAATAAACCTACCCAGACCTCTGAGGTGTATGCTTAAATAAACCTACCCAGAACTATGAGGTGTGTGCTTAAATAAACCTACACAGGCCTACGAGGAGTGTTCCTGAGTCATTACTAACTGTAACAGTCATTAGTCATTCAATGTGTTTGTGTGAACCTACACAGTGTGTTATCAGCAGCATGGTTTGCTCACCCAATAAAAAGCAAAGGTTAACAATATGACAGTAAGCACTATCTGATGAAGAAAGATTTGTGGTGTATGCAGAATTCATAAAGTACGTCTGCTTCATATGTGGCAAAAAATCAAGAGTGTAACACTCACACCATCTATGCAAAAAAGGTGTTCATTGAATAAAATAACTAGAGTTGTGGAATGAGAGCGTTTGAGTTGTGTTAGTGCAGAGGAAGGTAGTTCAAATAATACTAGATACTCATCATATAATTGCTTGGACAAAATTGTCTAATCTGTTAGAGAAATATTAACTGTTCTCCTATGTATATTGCTTTTGTAGTTGTTTTGGACATTGCATATAGTTTATTTTTTTTTCTTTTGTGTTACTATACTGTTAAGTTATTGTGTTATAAAATGAGTAAAAACATTTTGGAAAAAAAAAAATAATACTAGGGATCATCCTTCTCAACTGCCCAGATTTTTGCAGATTATCCAGATTATTGCCTCTGATTTTTGTCTGTGCGCCTCATACAATTTGTGGTTTTCTGGAATCACTTAGGATTGAAGTCACTAAATAATAACATACATTTCAGTTTCAGACTTCATATCTTTCAGAAATGCATGCTAACACAAATCCTATTATTCCAGCAACTTTCCAAAATTTATAAGAGCAATATTTAAAATCTGTCCCTATTTTTGGCCCTTTGCCCCCCCCCCCATTATTTTAGGCTCTTTGTCTAGATTTCTTGCACTAAGAGGTTGAGAGGTACTTCAGTGATATCCAAAAACACCGTAAGGAGAGACTTGAAATGGGGACTTAAGCAGACAAAGGAACATGAAAGGATGATTGGCAATGCCATAAATGACGAAGCACTACTTTATATGGAGAGTAGCTAATCCATGACATAATTTACCACATCCTGAATATGACTCAGTAGAGGGAATGAACACAGGGCAGAAATTACTGAAAATAACTTATAATGAAAGTGGATTGCAGATATATAGGGGCTAGATGCAGCTCCAAGTGAACTCAGTAGACTGGAATACCTCCTTTTGTTGACTTATTTGCACAGATGGTCAAAGAAACACAATAGAGAATACATATATGCAAACACCTCATAGAATGTAGGAGGAAGGGCCAGTGTGGTACCAGTCCATTCTAAATATGGTAAATTCATAGGCTCCAAATTGAAGTGTCAGCAACACCCATAATTCCGAGTTCTGGCAGACCAAGAAAAAGATCAAAACTGCAAGAGAAGGTTGAAGCTCTTCACCTTTAAACTCGTTTTTTGCAGGGGGGAGCTACCTCCGATGTGTATGTGGGGGGATCCCATACCCCCCAAACTTATACATATATACCAACTCTGAGATTGCTATACCATAGAGAAAAGGGATTATTCCAAGAAAAGGCCATCTTGGACTTGGTACATACAAATTTATTTTATTGGCCATTCAGTCTCTGTATTTCAGGATTTGCTCATGTAGGTGCTGAGTTTTCAAATCATTACCAGATTTCTAATACGCCTCTGTAGTGTAACTCCTATGTTAATAAAACGTATAACACAAGAAGGAAAATAGTGAAAAGTTGGAAGGAATCTTCATCCACCTACCTCAAGACCACACCGAAACTTGCCAGCAAGGAACCTGAATGCACTGTTACAAAATGTAAAGCAGAACACAAACCTATGGTCATTACAGATACAAAATGACTGCCAATTGTTCTTTAGTTATGCAAGGAAATTAAGAAATAATGTTCAAAATGCAGTGTGAGCTCATCCATAATAAAATTACATATTCCACCTGCAAATATGTAGCCAACAGACTCTCAGAAAATTTAGTGCTAACTTTAAACCATCTAACCACATTGTTGTATCCAATATTCATGAAAATGTACTTTCCTATGAAATCACTTTTGAACAAGTCTTAGAATCCTTGTCAAATGCTAAAAATAATGTTTCTGTGGGACCAGATAACATATTAGGCTGCATTGTCATCAGTGTACGTACTATCCAAGCCTCTATTCAAACTGTTCAGCCACAGCCTAAACACAAAGTTTGTCCTTGATGCTTGGAGAATAGTCATTGTGACTCCTGCACACAAGGGAGGCTTCCCTCTACAGACTCAACAATCAGCAGTGGCGGCTCGTGATATTGGACTGCAGCCCCCCCCCCAGCTGTGAACGACAATGGTACAATCCAATAACTTCTCCTAACCTCACATAGAAAGTGAATTCGGACTGCTGCCTTACCAGTCTGGATTCAGGAAGAAGGCAGCAGACTGCTGATACCCCAGAAGTCTATGCGGTGCTAATCGCATAGACTGGAAGGGGGTTGGACTGCAAGGTCAGCAGTCTTGGAACATTCACAAACAGGAACCGGGAAGTGTGCATTCTGGCACGCACGTACGAGGATGATGCTATTTGGATTTATTTTGCAGGGCCAGCTTTGGATTTTATCATTGCAGGTACATTATCAAAGCTGTTTTGTGTGTGTGTGTGTGTGTGTGTGTGTGTGTGTGTGTGTGTGTGTGTGTGTGTGTGTGTGTGTGTATGTGTGTGTGTGTGTGTGTGTTGTGTGTATTTTGCAGAGCCAGCTTTGGATTTTATCATTGAAGGTACATTATCAAAGCTGTGTGTGTGTGTGTGTGTGTGTGTGTGTGTGTGTGTGTGTGTGTGTGTGTGTGTGTGTGTGTGTGTGTGTGTGTGTGTGTGTGTGTGTGTGTGTGTGTGTGTGTGTGTGTGTGTGTGTGTGTGTAATGCCCCAGTTGAGTTATACTGGTGGCTATACAGAGAACTCAGGATACCTGCTGGTGGTGGTTAGAGAATATCTCAGGCTTGAACCCTGTACCCTGGGTTCAGGTTACAAGAGCCTGAATTCTCTACCCACCGCCATGCCTCATATTTTGTTCTGTTCATCATAAAATCTGTGATTTTTGAATTTTTAATTCCTTAGATAGTTGATGGTGCAGTGGTAGTATTGTTGCCTCACAACTAGAGGTTTTCTGGTTTGATTCTTGGCTGGGGTGCCTTTTGTGTGGAGTCTACATGTCATCCATGTGTTTGTGTGTGGGTTTGCTCTGGTGTCCTCCCATGTTACAAAAACATGTCTCTGCAGTATTTCTCCCTGGGCCTCTGCTGAAAATTGGCTTTTGATCCAAGTCAGACTTTCCTGGTTAACAAATGTTAAATAAATAAAATTGACAGGCATTTGAATTTCAGACTTCATATTCTTCAGAAAGTACATAGTAACACAAAACATTTTATTCTAGCAATTTTCTAAGTTTATAAGATGAATATTTGAAATTTGTCCCTATTCTTGGGACTGTATTCCCACATTATTGGCTTCTTCCAGGTTTTTTGTGCTAAGGTTGAGAGCTATGGTGAGAACTGAATTCAGTGAATATGTTTCATAGGTTCATAGGTTCATAGGTTCATAGGTTTATACTAGGCTATCTGCCCTAAGGCATTTATAAGCCTAGCCCAAATTTTTGTGGCTTACGCCACCCCTTACATGAAAAAATACTGTGTCCATTAGTTTGTTGTGCCTCTGTCCAGCAGTGACACAGAGATGATTCCCGGGGTAAACCTACGATCTCCCATCCACAGGTCAAGATTTCTCTTGAACAGAGCCAGCGAGGTGCTCTGCCTCACATGGACCGGGATTTTATTCCACAGCATAGTGAGTCTCTGAGTGATAAATCTATCCCTCCAGCACGTCCTATTTATATCCGTGCTAAGGTTTAAGTCACTTGCTCTAGTGGTTTTGGTGGATTTGGATTTTTTTTTCAGGGCTGTATTCCCCCATTACTGGCTTTGTCCAGGTGTTTTGTGCTAAGAGATTAACAGCTATGGTGAGAACTGAGTTCACTAAATGGTAGCCATTTAAGTTTCAGTCTTCCTCTCTTTTATAAAACAGCTGATTTGGTATAGCGGGATGTTGCTCTAACTGTTTCGCACAGGGTCCTGGGTTCAAGCCTTGGCACTGAAATGTATGGTGGCAACACAGAATTTTATAATAGCAACTTTCCAAGATTATACAAGCAATGTTTAAAATGTGTCCCTGGTTTTTGGGCGTTTGTACCCCCCCCCCCAATAAAATGTTAGCTTTATCCAGATTTCTTGTGCTGTAAAGTTGAGACATATAGTTGAGTGTCGAGTAGATTTTACAAGGAGCTGAGAGCTGCAGGGGAATAGAAGTTTAGTGCTGCTTATGCTAAGTCTGCTTGCATTATTAATAGCACAACAGGTAGTATACTTGCTTTTGATGCAGAAGGCTATGGGTTCTACTCCCACAGGGGGTGGATGGTGCCGTACTGAGAATGTCCTCTTTGACAAAGATACAGGCACTTTATTTGTAGATGAAACAATGAAATATAAAGTTGTTTGCTAACAGCAACCTCTTCATTATTTACAGATATTTTTAATGTGAAATTTTATATATGACTTTTACTTCTGCAGAGATTGTGCATATTTACTGATACTGGTGGATTGTAGAAGTTTGAGTAGACTTTTATAATGGAAATGTTCTCATTTGGGCAGTTTTGTCATTATTGGTGCATGCATTTTGTTTCATTGTTTACTGGAAAATGTTCAAAACAATACATTTAAAACACCATCTAACAACTGTACTGTATTATACAAGAAATGTAATTTAATACAATCAGGAAGATGTATCACACAACACATGTATGTCTTGTGTGCAATGGGCCTATCATTTGAAAACAGCCCAAAGTTAATCTTTATACTAGCCAAATGTATTTTCTTTGAATGTGGGTTTCAATGCTGTTTCAATGAATGTGAGTTTCAAGGGCAGAGAAGTTTTAATGTCAAGAATATTTTCATTGTGAGACTGCATTGCATCATTTAGCAGATGTCTTAGTGTTTGTGCTGTAAAATGCAAAATAAAACTTTCAAATGAAATCCAAATCATCATAGAAGTAAAGCAGTATGCACATTACAGTCTTTATGGTAAATCTGTCAAAATACTCAAGTAATGGAACATTGGAATGGCTGCAAGGGGGAGACTCCATTCGACCATGATTTTATGAGGGGGAAGGGCGGCAAACTCAAAGACAGCCCCGGCTGAACTATACCTCTAAACTGTCCAGATTTTCACAGAATGAATAGATTTTTGCTTCTTATTTTTGGCTTGTTCCTCATAAAATTTGTGGTTTTCTGGCAAATCATTTAGGAATTAAGTCACTAAATAATGACAGACATTGAGTTTCAGACTTCATAACCTTCATAAAAATGCATGCCAAAACAATACATGTCATTCTATCAACTAAGTTTATACAAGAGCAATATTTAGTACTGTTTGTATGTTCCCCCAATATATTTGATCTTGTCCAGATTTCCTGCGTTAATGGGTTGAGAGGTACGTGCAAATAAATTGCTTTATAGAATTAGGCATATCCAAACCTCTCAACTGTCCCTGATTTTGGCTCAAAATGTTGCTCTCCCTCTAATAATCCCTCTGCAAAATGGCAATTTTGGAAGAAAACGTGGAGGGTGTACAATTAATCAATAACTGTAATAATCAGAGTTATAGATTACTTTTATTTCAGAAATGCATGTAGATTTGTTTATTTTGTAAGCTGCTCAAGTTAACAGTACTAATATTAAAAAAAATCTCCTTTCATTGATAGGCTCCCAGCTGTATTGTGTGGCTACTTTATATTTTTGCATCACATTTTTGGTCCATTTTTCATAAAATTGTGTTTTTTTGGGGGGCAAATTAGAGGCACATCATTAAAGATTGAAGTTAGAAAATAATGACAGACATTTGCATTTCAGATTTCATACCCTTCAGAAAATTCATACTAATTCAAGACCTACTATTCCATTAGAAATTTTATAAGAGCAATATTTAAATATTGTCCTTATTTTTGGGTCAGCCTTTGTCCCACTTCTGTGTATAGCTTTGTCCAGATTTCTTGCTCTGAGGCTGAGAGGTATGACAAATGTGTCAGGGCCGTCACAGTCAGCAAGAGCCATTTCAAATTGTGACATACTTGTTGTACCCCACTCCCCCATGTAGTGACTCTAGATGTGTCCAAGCAAGGCAAGGAGCAGTTATGCAGTGTAAGTGTACAGAGTATCCCGCCATACAAGGTAGACACAAGTACTACAGTGGCATTCATGTGTCCTTGCTTGATTTTGCAGAATGTTCTGGTTTTCTGTCATATTTTTATATTGTTGATTTATGCTTCTTATTATTCAGAAAGTGCCCGATGCTCTGTGTTTAAGTAGCAATGCTTTCATGACCATCGGGTAAGCTTGTCTGAGATTGTAAGATGCAAGTAAGCTTTAATAAGCATACTGTTAAAGAATTACCAACATTGAAAGCCTTTTTGTTGTTGCTATGCAGAGAATACTTACATAACTAGATAACATATAAGCCTTGGGTATTAAAATGCATATGACAGAATTTGTAATAAAGGACAAGATTACAGTATTTTAATTAGCTCATTACCTTTGTTGGAGACTTGCAGTCATCTTTGCAGGCTTTACCTGTAAACTAAACAGAATGCCAATCTATCATGCATTGTCCATAACCTGTGCAGTAATCCTTTAAGCAATTTATCTTGAGCTTGTTTCTTGTTTGCTGTTCATTTTTTACTTTGATCATGTTTTCCCAATGAAACAAGTAGATAGTTGTTGTCAGGCAGCAGGTGTTTTTTGGATAAGAAACATTTTTACAAGTGGGGGTATCACAGAGATTGCTAGTTTCAGCATGTTACTTGGTACTTTTATAAAGCTGAATTATAATTTTAATTAGAACTGCAGTGCAAGGAGAAGTGGTTTGAGTTGAGTGCTGCTTGTTTTTCTTACACTTGACTTTGACTGGCATTCCAGTAATGTATTTAAAAAGTAATTTTTTTTATGCCTTGCAACCTTTTTGTTTCCATCTAGATATAAGTAAGCTGTCATGCAGCCAATGCATTGAAATATTGTTTTCTTCTACACTTCATTTTGTCTTGATTGGACTCTCATAATGACGGTTTGGCACTCGGGGCAGCGTATTTAATTAAAGTTCCAGTTTTTGTGGTTTTGAGCATAGCCCCTCCCCTTTCTAGTTGACCACACCCCTTCCAATTGCCCCCACCCATGAAGCTGTCTTCTGCAGCCCCCCTTTGATTTGAAATCACCAGCTGCCACTGACAATCAGTAATACTGAAAAGATAGACAAACTTAATATAAATCCCCACATTATCTGTCGAATTGCATAGCAGCTATCCAACAAATCCCATGTAGTGAAAGTGGCTGGTACCCTTGATGAATATAAAATTGTAAGTAGATGGGGTCCTGCAGGAATCAGTGTTGGTCCCTCTCCTGTTTGGTATTTATTTTGCAAACACACAATTCAAAATCCTTGATGTGTGGTTGATCATCAATTTTGCTGATGTCTGCAAGCTGGGTACTGTTATCCACTCATTCACTGACACTAAAGTCTCCAAAAAGGGCTGGGATATGCACACACCTGACGCACTGAAAGTGGTCTCAGGCTAAATGCAAAAAAAAGTGTAGCTTAGTAGTGTTCACCAAAAGAATGTGTTCCCACCTCATGTGTTATAAATGGTGTTCCTCTTTAGATAAATACGGTAATAACAGACTTGAGTACTTATGTGAACATCTGTTAGTGATTAATTTATCAAGTTTCCACTATGGTCAGGAAACCCTTCTGTCTAGCCCAGTTAACTTTCATGGGCAAATCTGCACATTCCAAAGAAATCACTTTACTATTGTACTTATCCCAAGCTGGGTACTGTTATCCACTCATTCACTGATACTAAATTGCTCCAACAAGGGCTGGGATATGCACATACCTGGCGCATTGAAAGTGGTCTCAGGCTAAATGCAAAAAAAAGTGTAGCTTAGTAGTGTTCACCAAAGGAATGTGTTCCCACCTCATATGTTATAAATGGTGCTCCTCTTTAGATGAATATGGTAATAACAGATTTCAGTACTTATGTGAACATCTGTTAATGATTCATTTATCAAGTTACCACTATGGTCAGGAAACCCTTCTATCTGGCCCAGTTAATTTTCATGGGCAAATCTGCACATTCCAAAGAAATCACCTTACTACTGTACTCCTCCCTTCTCAGACCCATAAATTAATACAATGCCGCCTTCAGTATGTACAAATCCAAGCATACTGCTTAATTGGAAAGGCCCCCAATGATTGTAACCAAAATATTAAAGGCCATAAAATGTTCCACTATCTCAGTAGATTAACGCAATTCTTTTTATGCTCAGTAGCTTACCGATTGCCCAAAGGTGACTAGTCTCTTGCTTTTTGACACATGAAAGACCCGGTTCTATCTGACGCCCTATTTCTTTGCAAAACCAGAGGTTCTACAAACACTCACACTATGGACCTAAATTTACACCAAGAAATAAACAAGACTCATTGGATGGATTTGCTCCTAACCTATGGAATAAGTTTACATTAAATTACTGATCAGCAAAGTGCTACTTTATCTGCATTTAACACTAGAATTGATGACTGGATGGATAGACACAAACATACACTAGGTTTATCATGTATGACCCTGCCTGATTTGAGAGGTGAGCACTTCTAAGTACTAATAAAGGGTGACAAGAACTTTTAATTGTACCTCCTTGAAGGTATATATGCATATGAATTTTATGTTCCCTGTGATCACTTGCTTAATATATTTGCTATGTTCTAGTCTTCCTAAGTATCTGCTTTGCAGCTACAGGCATCAAAGATGAAATGTGCTGAATAGCTTAGGCAGAGCTGGGATATCAGGGGGAACCGTGCTAGCATATTTAGGCTAGAGTTCTATCTATGACTCCATTCTGAACAATATTATTTCAAACACAGGTCAAATAAAAAAAAAATTTAATTTAAATGAAAATAAATGTACTTTCTTTCATGGAGGATAACCCCCCACCCCCACCCCCATTTCTTAATATAATCAATTTAAAAGCCACTCCATATTTTCAAAAATTAAATCTTCCCCTTTGATGAATCTCTTTATGCTAATTTTTTTTTTAATTTATGCCTGTTCATACTTGCAACATTCGAAGTGAATACACACTCCCTTTACTCTAGACATGGAATAATACACAAACAAAACAAACCCAATAGAGGGACGTCCCTAGACAAAAATCAAGGTCTGCAACTAAGAAATAGTGAGACAGTGAGCATTTTGTAAGACTACACACCTCTCAGTATCTTGTAACAGAACCAGTGCTAGAAGCGTTGGTGTCCAGAACCAGTACCCAAATCTGCAAGCAGTTTACAAAAGTAACTTCCTGTGATATACTCTGCAAAGTAACATAAGACAGAACAACAAACAATGAGTGAAGATAGAATGAGACATTGCACTTACCTGGTGTGTGAACTGTTGTTATGGTAGTGGTTGTTAGTGGTTGTCCAAAACCAGTACTCAAATCTGCAAGCAGTTTACAAAAGTAACTTCCTGTGATATACTCCGCAAAGTAACATAAGACAGAACAACAAACAATGAGTGAAGATAGAATGAGACATTGCACTTACCTGGTGTGTGAACTGTTGTTATGGTAGTGGTTGTTATTAGTGTTGTAGTGGTCTCTTCTTCCCCTTCAGGAAGAGATGTTGTCAGGGCAATGCGGGCCTCTGGTGGCAGACCTGCTCCTGGGGCAACAGTTGTCATTGCTTTGCCCTTCTGATTGTGGGATATAGTTCCCAGTGTTCTTCTACCAACTTCTTTCCCAGAATTTTTGGCAGGGGCCGCAGTCGTTAAGGTGGGTGTGGTGAGGAACTGGGCTGTGGTGGTTGCAAAGGCTGTCTCAGAGGACTTCTTGTCAGAGTTGGCCACAGGTGACATCACAGCTGTAGTCAGGATACCAGCAACATCAGTAGTCATAGGTGGAAGTTCAGACCCCTGGTACACTGGTACTGCCTGCGTAGGGTTCATAGTGGTTCCTAAATGGCAAAAATGTATAAAAGTGTAAAAAGGAAGATATTAAATATGAAATTAATGTA